>NC_074689.1:28525544-28735544 GCF_029448725.1 Salvelinus fontinalis
TGTGAAAAGTTATTACCTGCCCGTTCGTCTTGTTACAGTGTGGAAGTATTCCCTTTCATGGTAAGCGACTCCAATTCAGAAGAGGCCATGTTTTTTTTCTTACTCTAAAAATATCAAAAATAGTAATAATTGTACTGCTATGAAAGACTGGAAACATCAACAAAGTTATACTTTACTACGAAAAATTGTATCCCTTTGTTTTTTCTCCCACATCTCACAGTTATAAAACTGTTGATCATAAGGAATCACACCAATAATAGTAAGACCTTTAATGAACTCATACGGTCAGGCATACTTTGTAAATACTGATAAACTGTATTTATTTTAGTCTAATAAATGATTATTACATCAGTGATATAATTGTTGTGACCCTGCAGAGGTTATTCATGCATATTACCTGTGAAGCAAACTTGACATGAGCAGGGTCAATGGTCATCTAGGATTTACACACGCCCCCTTTGTGTACTCCCACAAAGCATGTTCACCAAAAATAAACAAATCATTTGCCTTTTCTCTATGAAAACCCCTAGCAGTTTCTCTGCACAACCACATGTACTAAACCAGGGTAATTTGAGCTATTTTACATTCGGTAAACAGCAACAACAACAAAAAATGTAAAAGAGAAAAAAAGCATTTCCTAGTCGGTGTTACAGAAATGTCTCGCGGTCTCTGTCGGGGGCAGGGCAATGTTCACTTAGGTCACTGTTCCTGGACTGTTCGAGAATTAAAACTTGGAAAAGTTCGCTAGTCGCCCGTGTGACGCTGTCGTAAGACGGTGGAGAGGAGGTGGAGGACAGGGTCTCCATCAGCTCCATCTCAGGCCCCCCGTAGTTCTCCTTGATCATGGAGGCTATGAGGCCCTCTTTCTCCGGGGCGGTGACCCTCTTGTCCGTGGAGCTTTGCGTCAGATTGATCTGCATTGATCTGTACATGAAGGAGGCTTGCTTCATCTGCCTCCGCAACAGGTGCCGGCGGTAGCACCTCTGGATGACAGCGGCGGACATGTCCTCCTGTTTGCGCCTCAGTGTGGTGGTGATAGGCTCGTAGGAGATCTTGGATGGGTTGGCCATCATGAATTTCTCCTCCATTTGCTGCTTAAGAGCATCCATCTCGCCCGACTCGCCCAACACACGCTTGGTGAAGGCAAACAGAATGTCCAGGCAGTGGATCTTGTCTCCACTGACCATGGGCAGGTCCATGGAGATCAGCTTGATTTTGTTAGGCTTGCCAATGCGCAGTGGCTCCGACAGTGTGTCGGCAAAGTCTGACAGCTTGGCGTACTCGATGAACTGCGTGGCCTCTGGGTCGAACTTCTCCCACACCTCATAGAACATCTCAAAGTCGTCCTCACTCAGCGGCTCGGTGCTCTCCTCTGTGGCCACGCTGAAGTTCTCCAGGATGATGGCGATGTACATGTTGACCACGATGAGGAAGGAGATGATGATGTAGGTGACGAAGAAGGTGATGCCCACCGAGGGGTTGCCACAGTTGCCCCTGGCATTGGTGCCTGTGTGGACGAGGTTGGGGTTGCACTCTTCCGGAGAGTTGTTGAGGATTGGGCTGAGCAGGCCGTCCCAGCCCGCTGACGTGGTGATCTGGAATAGGCAGATCATACTATTGCCGAACGTCTCGAAGTTGAACATGTCGTCGATGCCCGCCTGCTTCTTGACATAGGCAAAGTTGGCCATGCCAAAGATGGCATATATGAACATGACCAGAAAGAGCAGGAGGCCGATGTTGAACAGGGCGGGAAGGGACATCATTAAGGCAAAGAGTAAGGTCCTTATTCCTTTGGCTCCGCGGATGAGTCGAAGTACTCGTCCGATCCTGGCCAATCGAATGACTCGGAACAGTGTCGGCGACACAAAGTACTTCTCTATGATGTCAGCGAGAACGATACCTGGAAGATAGGGGGAAAAACATGAGATCTCTGTACTTCTAATTAGACCATCATTAACAGTAAGGCTAGCTCTTTCCTACACTACACATGCAATATCTTATGGAATTAGGTTGACTATTGGTAACCAGGAGTATATTAGGCTGAAGGACAGAGTCTCCCTGCTATCACCATTAAGCTTCCATCTTCTTCATGTCAATTCTAGCTTCCCCAAACCCATTCACCAATGAGATCATGATAAAGGCTTCCACTATTACTGTGTCTGCCTGCCTTCAAATGACATTCAAGTTGCCTCCAATCGCTCTCACCTCCACGACCACTTTACCATCTGTCCCTGATTTGTGACCCTCCTCTCCCATGGACCAGGAAGGTCGCACCTGAGTTATTGATTGTGGAGTGGGGTTGGGAGTCACCCTTTGGAGCCATACGTTAAGCCCCCAGCCCCCCACCAACCACCAACCACAACCTCTGATGCAGCACTTCAATCATGCCCAAATCACCCCCGCTGACAACCCTGATTGCTACAATTACCTTCACCTCAACAGAGGCATCCTTGCCCACGCATGTAATTTAGCATGGGGACGGCTACTTAGCCCTTTGGTTTGTTTTAGTTCCCCATCAGGGCCATAAAGAACATACATGTGCCCCTGATTCATCAGATAGTAGCCCCACTTACTATCAATGACTTGATTGACATGATAGATAACCTTGCCAAATGGATACAAAATCTTGGATGCCAGAGGTGATGGCCAAGGTATATTGCAAAACACAATTAAGGTTCTGAAATGTGTTCTTCAGGTATGACTTATTGTTTAGAACTAAACAGCAATCTTATCCAGAGCGACTTACAGTAGTTCCCTCTAAGCCGCATGCGTGTGCGGGTACTAGCCCTGAGACTACCGAGTAGCTCCCCCGGGACTGCCTCGCAGAAATATCAGCCCACCGAGAGAAGCACGAGATTGAATTTCACTCAACTTTCTAGAGCAGTGTTCACCAACCGGTCGATTGCGATCGACTGGTCGATCTCCAACGCATTCCTAGTCGATCACTAAACATTTCTGTAAAACTGTTGGCAGTAGGTGCACCCGATTCAGCTACCCTGTGAGATTTCAAAACGTTTAAAACCATGACTAGAGAGAGACTGTCAACGAATACAGCAATGAGATGCTGTTTTTATAAGTGAGTTCATGTTTAAGTTCTTACTCAGCACTGTCAACACTTTGCATCCAACACTTTAATAAACCATAAAATACACTTTCTTCCTGTTTCCACTCAGCGCTACAACAAGCACTGCAGCAGTAATGAAGGAGGAGGAAAGTGTATCTATAGGCTTGCGTTGTTGTTATTATTACCGTTTGGGTCTTTTTTATTATCGAGGAATATTTCACTTTCTCTGTTCATCGGAGTAATAACATGAATTTGTGCATGAGGCAGAAATAATGCGGTGCGACTCGAGTTTTGCCATCAGCTGGAAGACGGTGTCCCTTTTTGGTCAGTGTCAGTGGAGGAAAGGGAGAGAGGAGGGACGTTAAGAGGTGGACCCTCAGTCTGCTCTCTCCCTCCACTGAGACTGACCATCAGCCCAGTAAAATAAAAATAAAATTATTTAAAGGTCACTCAGCTGTGATTCACAAGTAATACATCAATGGATCTATTACTGGCGTGATCATATAGTCTACCTCAAATTTTGAAATATAACTTTAAAAATGGCCTGAACAACAATGCATTGGCAGGGCAATTCAAGCAAAGCCAATATGCTGTGATAATGTATTGGGCCTTTGGCTTACTGCACAAACATCATTGCTACAGTATTGTTTTTAATTGGTTAATGTTGCATATGCTTACGTTTTTTAAGTCATGTTAAAAAAAATCAGAGTGGTAGATCTTGGCAATTGACTCAGTGATCAAAGACTCAAAGTGATCTTGACTCACTTAACGTGGCAATTGTGATCGAATCAACGCAACAGTAGCCACGTTCAATGCAACATACCAAAACAAAACAAACTATGCAAACTAAACAAAACAAACTAAGAGATTTTGTTGTAGGCAGAAAGCATCGGATTTTATTGCATTGACATGTACTACTCAGCCCGTACTCTACCGAGACCGGTGCGGCATAAACAATCAGAGCTACAGTAGGCCTATATGCAAATAGACAATTGCCATACATGGATCTGTGCAATTTTCTTTGAACTGGACTGTGTTCACATCATGAGCGGTTGTGAGTAGATGCGCTTGTTTTGAGATAAAAGCGAGACCTGCATGTAGCCACTTGAGCACATTTTGTTCATATCCTTTGCTACTTAGTGAGTTATTAGCTCAGTTATAGATCATTTGTAGTCAGCAATAGGAGAGCGATTGCTTCCTACAAGAGCAGAAAACGTGTACATTTCTCTTTGAAAAGAGAGTCAGGTAAAGAGTTATTTTTTGTCTTAAAGGGGCAGTGTTGTATTTTGAGGCAGGCTTTAATAAGCTAAGTAGCCAATAGCCAGAGGGAAGCATAATTTGTCTGATTCACTCTAATAATGGTATGGTAAAATGTATGCATTTTATTTGGTAAAGTGATTTATTGCATTAAACAACACAACAACACTTTCAGTCACCTCCTTGTCTGAAGGACGAGTGGATAAACAGGTTCATGTCAAGGCCTGCATGTTTTTTTTCCAAAGATCTCATGGAATGTAGGCCTACATTGAACACCACCCATTGGCTGCTACTGTAGACAAACTAGCTATTTCCATGTTAAAATGTAATGTGATGCATTTTCTCCATTGTTTTTTATGGTAAGCCACTCTGGTAGGCCTCCATTATGATCAAATAGCCACAGTAGCCTACATGGCCACAGTAAAACTGTAACTTAAAGCGGGTACAGCCTCAGTGTTCACAGTAAAACTGTAACTTAAAGCGGGTACAGCCTCAGTGTTCACAGTAAAACTGTAACTTAAAGCGGGTACAGCCTCAGTGTTCACAGTAAAACAGTAACTTAAAGCGGGTACAGCCTCAGTGTTCACAGTAAAACTGTAACTTAAAGCGGGTACAGCCTCAGTGTTCACAGTAAAACTGTAACTTAAAGCGGGTACAGCCTCAGTGTTCACAGTAAACGCAAGCTGGAAGTTGCACAGAATTTTCACAACGTTCAAGTTTGCACTCACCAGACCTAAAATTTGCTCAGTGATAAATAAAATGAGAGGGAACATTGCCCATAACGCTAGCGTTACAACACCAGGCACTACCAACTGAGCTACATGGGAAATCTGTCAATATAATATTTCTTTGTAAATTTGAAGGTCCCAAGCTAAATGTCATTATCTGTGTATGGGCCAGCTAGTGACTTGGAATGCCTTGCTTATAGGCAAACAACCAAGGTCATGAGTTCAACTGTATCACCCAAGGATGTTGACCTGCCACAGCTGCATTAGACGAGAACTGCAGTGCCTTCGGAAAGTATTCAGACCCCTTGACTTTTTCCACATTTTGTTATGTAACAGCCTTCTTCTAAAATCGATTAAAATAAAAAATCCTCATCAGTCTGCACACAATACCCCATAATGACAAAGCGAACAGGTTTTTAGAAATTTTAGCAAAGAAAATTAAATATAAAAACAAAAATACCTTATTTACATAAGTATTCAGACCCTTTGCTATGAGACTTAAAATTGAGCTTAGGTGCATACTGTTTCCACTGATCATCCTTGAGATGTTTCTACAACTTGATTGGAGTCCACCTGTGGTAAATTCAATTGACTGGACATGATTTGGAAAAGCACATACCTGTCTATATAAGGTCCCACAGTTGACAGTGCACGTCAGAGCAAAAACCAAGCCAAAGGGTCGAAGGAATAGTTCGTAGAGCTCAGAGACAGGATTGTGTCAAGGCACAGATCTGGGGAAGGGTACCAAAACATTTCTGCAGCATTGAAGGTCCCCAAGAACACAGTGGCCTGCATCATTCTTAAATGGAAGAAGTTTGGAACCACCAAACACTCTTCCTAGAGTGGCCAAACTGAGCAATCAGGGGAGAAGGGCCTTGGTCAGGCAGGTGACCGAGCACCCGATGGTCACTCTGACAGAGCTCTAGAGTTCTGTGGAGATGGAAAAGCCTTCGAGAAGGACGACCATCTCTGCATCACTCCACCAATCATGCCTTTATAGTAGTGGCCAGGCGGAAGCCACTCCTCAGTAAAAGGCACATGTCAGCCCACTTGGAATTTGCAAAAAGGCACCTTAAAGACTCTCAAACCATGAGAAACAATATTCTCTGGTCAGATGAAACTAAGATTGAACTCTTTAGCCTGAATGCCAAGCATCACGTCTGTAGGAAACCTGGCACCATCCCTACCGTGAGGCATGGTGGTGGCAGCATCATGCTGTGGGGATGTTTTTCAGCAGCAGGGACTGGGATTCTTGTCTCCCTCCTGGGAGACAAAGATGTACGGAGCAAAGTACAGAGAGATCCTTGATGAAAACCTGCTCCAGAGCGCTAAGGACCTCAGACTGGGGCGACGGTTCACCTTCCAACAGGAAAAGGACACTAAGCACACAGCCAAGACAAAGCAGGAGTGGGTTCGGGACAAGTCTCTGAATGTCCTTGAGTGGCCCAGCCAGAGCCTGGACTTGAACCCGATCGAACATCTCTGGAGAGACCTGAAAATAGCTGTGCTATCCTCTCAACCTGACGGAGCTTGAGTATCTCCAGAGAAGAATGGTAGAAACTCCCCAAATATAGGTGTACCAAGCTTGTAGAGTCATACCCAAGAAGACTCGAGGCTGTAATCGCTGCCAAAGGTGCTTCAACAAAGTACTGAGTAAAGGATCTAAATACTTATGTAAATGTGATATTTATGTTTTTAAACATTTCTAAAACCAGTTTTTGCTTTGTCGTTATGTGGTATTGTGTGTAGATTGATGAGGAAGGAAAACTATTTAATCAACTTTAGAATAAGGCTGTAACATAACAAAATGTGGAAAAAGTGAAGGGGTCTGAATACTTTCCGAATGCACCGTACATACCGATAGCCATACATCAGCTACACATAGCAACCATATTTCAGTTTAACTGCCAGTTAACAGACCCATGCAATTACATCGCAATGAGCATCATTGAAAACCCCTGATTATTTATTACATTTTTTGGTACTTTTTACCTCTTTTTTTTCCCCAATTGGTAGTTACAGTTATGTCCCATCACTGCAACTCCCGTACGGACTCGGGAGAGGCGTCTGTCGAGAGCCATGCGTCCTCCATAACATGTTACCCTGCCAAGCCGCACTGCTTCTTGACACACTGCTCGCTTAACCAGGAAGCCAGCCGCACCAATGTGTCGGCGGAAACACCGTACAGCTGGCGACCCAAGTCAACTTGCATGCGCCCGGCTCGCCATAAGGACTCGCTAGAGCGCGATGGGACAAGGACATCCCGGTCGGCTTAAGCCGGACGATGCTGGGCCAATTGTGCACCGCCTCATGGATCTCACAGCCGGCTGCGACACAGCCTATGATCAAACCCGGGTCTGTGGTGACGCCTCTAGCACTGCGATGCAGTGCCTTAGACCGCTGCGCCACTTGGGAGGCAGACCCCTGATTTATTAAGCCCAAGCAACAAACTCACCAACGATGGAGAGGATGACCACTACAAAGTCGAAGATGTTCCAGCCAATGGTGAAGAAGTAGCAGCGTAGCGCCACGATCTTGATGAGGCACTCGCAGGAGAAGATGATGATGAAGGCCAGGTTGATTTTGTTGAGGATGTACTCCATGCGGGCCGGCTGCTCGTCCGTCTCCACCATCATGGTAATCATGTTGAGCAGGATGAGGACCATGATGATGATGTCGAATGCTTGCTTGCCCACCAGGTCGAAGAAGAAGCCCTGCACTTGGTTCTGGGAGAAGAGAGGTAGTGAGTAATAGGTGTTATTTTGAAATGCAAGAGGCTTATGCACTAAGGTGAAGAAATTTGAAAGAATAGGAAACTTTTTTAGTGATTGAACTTTTGTTATATGTATTTTTTTAACTATCCTGCCCAATACTTCGAAAAAAAGTTACATATTTTTTTACATTTATTTTTACATATTTTTATTTCACCTTTAATTAACCAGGTAAGCTAGTTGAGAACAAGTTCTCATTTACAACTAATTTACAACTATCCCTATAAGATCCAGAAATACCAGTCATTGGAACACAAGAGGCTTATGCACTAAAGGGCAAAGAAAATAAAAGGAATAGTTCCCTTTTTTGGAGGTTTTAACTTATTTTCTACTTACCTGGCATGTTATCAAAATAAGCTAAAAGTTCCAAAAAAGTTAACTATCCCTTTAATTAGATCAAGAAAATAGGGTTCAATTAGCTCCAGCTCACCAATGGCCTTGGAATTGGTTTCTGAGGCTTTTTAGACCCTAGCTTCTTCATGGCATTGTAGTACTTTTTCTGTTCCTCTGTCATGAAGATGTCTTGCCCACCTAAGTAAAGAGACATCCCGTTTCTGTTATTTTCACTGTGAAAATAACCCCATTTTTTAAAAGTTCATGGCATTTGTTGGCCATGATGGTTTTGATACTTATCTTTCGTTTCTGCTGGTTGAAGTTGTCGATGATGACGCCAATGAAGAGGTTAAGGGTGAAGAAGGAGCCAAAGATTATGAAAATGACGAAGTATAGGTACATGTACATGTTGACCTCTCTGATAGGCTGTTCGTCCACCTAGTGGAGCCAGAGAAAAACCATGTTAGGACAATACACTGTTCACCTACATTTTATCAGTTGAAAACTGGTAAATGTTATGGTGGTATTACATCAAGGTATGATTATGACAACAAAAAATACTTTCAAATTTCAAATATTTTTTAAGACAGTCTTATATAGGCTTTATGATGGAACATTCAAATGTTAAATCATGTAATACAAAACAAGTACATTGACGTTTAATACTTACAGCACGAGAATCCACTGCTGCATACATGATCTCCATCCAGCCTTTGAATGTAGCCTTGGAACAAAGGACATGAACGACAATGAGCATGTGCCACCATCAACTTCAATGAGCATGTGCCACCATCAACTTCAATGAGCATGTGCCACCATCAACTTCAATGAGCATGTGCCACTATCAACTTCAATGAGCATGTGCCACCATCAACTTCAATGAGCATGTGCCACTATCAACTTCAATGAGCATGTGCCACCATCAACTTCAATGAGCATGTGCCACTATCAACTTCAATGAGCATGTGCCACCATCAACTTCAATGAGCATGTGCCACTATCAACTTCAATGAGCATGTGCCACTATCAACTTCAATGAGCATGTGCCACCATCAACTTCAATGAGCATGTGCCACTATCAACTTCAATGAGCATGTGCCACCATCAACTTCAATGAGCATGTGCCACTATCAACTTCAATGAGCATGTGCCACTATCAACTTCAATGAGCATGTGCCACTATCAACTTCAATGAGCATGTGCCACTATCAACTTCAATGAGCATGTGCCACTATCAACTTCAATGAGCATGTGCCACTATCAACTTCAATGAGCATGTGCCACTATCAACTTCAATGAGCATGTGCCACTATCAACTTCAATGAGCATGTGCCACTATCAACTTCAATGAGCATGTGCCACTATCAACTTCAATGAGCATGTGCCACTATCAACTTCAATGAGCATGTGCCACTATCAACTTCAATGAGCATGTGCCACTATCAACTTCAATGAGCATGTGCCACTATCAACTTCAATGAGCATGTGCCACTATCAACTTCAATGAGCATGTGCCACTATCAACTTCAATGAGCATGTGCCACTATCATCACTATATAAACGCATACATAGGAGCATTATTTTAAAATGAAAACGATATATGCTTGTATTTCTATATGACAGAGTGTGGGTATCTATTCTTCCTATGATATGGTTTTGTCATCAACCATTAAACAGAAGAACCCCCCTCAAAAAACAAAAACATACAGTCTCTACAAAATAAATACTGGCCATGTGCCATGTTAGAGCTGAGATGTTCTGAATGGCAGTGGAAAGGATTTATATGTGCTTCCTCCTGACCGCATGGAGTGTCTTTCTAGACGGAGGAAGAAGGAGAGTGAGCGGTGTGCCCTACTTCATCACAAGTGAGTTCTTATCAGTGAGAAATCACGGCGGTGGGTCTTTTCGCCTTGGTTACTGGTTATTATTGGCTTTTGTGAATGACTGAGGGTCAGACTGTTTCCAGATGCAAATGGGGAAGTTAGAATGAAGGGAAATCACAAGAAGGTGATGAAAAGGAGCTAAGTGAATTGTTGCTAGGCACCCACACCAAGTAAGTTAAAGCGAAGAATGAAGTGCATGCACTTGCTTAGCACAACATTCTCTGTAATGGCCTCCATCGCTGCTAAAAGCATAACATTCTCTGTAATGGCTTCCATCGCTGCTAAAAGCACAACATTCTCTGTAATGGCTTCCATCGCTGCTAAAAGCACAACATTCTCTGTAATGGCTTCCATCGCTGCTAAAAGCACAACATTCTCTGTAATGGCCTCCATCGCTGCAAAAAGCACAACATTCACTGTAATGGCTTCCCTCGCTGCTAAAAGCACAACATTCTCTGTAATGGCCTCCATCGCTGCTAAAAGCACAACATTCTCTGTAATGGCCTCCATCGCTGCTAAAAGCATAACATTCTCTAATAGCCTCCATCGCTGCTAAAAGCACAACATTCTCTGTAATGGCTTCCATCGCTGCTAAAAGCACAACATTCTCTGTAATGGCTTCCATCGCTGCTAAAAGCACAACATTCTCTGTAATGGCCTCCATCGCTGCTAAAAGCATAACATTCTTTGTAATGGCCTCCATCGCTGCTAAAAGCACAACATTCTCTGTAATGGCTTCCATCGCTGCTAAAAATAAAAGCTTGCTACTTGTTGATCGATTCGGGGATCTCTGGACAGGCACGGTGGGCAGCGTAAAAAAGTATGAGCGAGGAAAGAACGTCTCAAACTGAGAAAAACTAAAAGAAAAGGGGGAAAAAAGTCCAACTCACAACTTGTAAGAGGGCAAGGTAACCGGCGCCCACGTTGTCGAAGTTGACCTTGACTCTGGTCCAGTAGAACTGCGTGTCGTTCATGGCCAGGCAGTCGGTCTTGTTGTTGACCATGGACACATTGTGGATGTAGCCCGTCAGGTTGACGCAGCGTCCGTACTTGCCGGCGAACAGATTGACCCCCATGATGCTGAAGATGAGCCAGAAGATCAGGCACACCAGCAGTACGTTCATGATGGACGGGATGGCGCCGATCAGGGCGTTTACGACAACCTGTCGCCATGGAAACACACACGTCAGTGTCCATCTGCCCCCATCTGCTTTCACATGACACACTCCATACATGATGCCAGTAACTTAATCAGAGAAACTCATACCAGTGTGCACATGCTTGTGGTTCACTTACTCTAAGTGCTTGCCCAACCCACCCCCAAAACACGAAGTATATATATATATATATATATATATATATATATATATATATATATATATATATATATATATATATATATATATATATATATATCAAACTATTCAAACACACTTTGTAGAATAATCCCACCACCCTTAAAAAATATCACATTTCCAAAATTCATGGAAACTGGCAAATGAGATTAAGAATGTTTGTTTGTCTCATATTCAATCACGAGCAGCAGCAACTTTTTAAACTATCCTGGTAATCTTAAAGTGCTAGACTAGAGGAACAGGAGGGTAGTGTGCAGAGCTAGGAGTTCCTGAGTGTCACTGCTCTAATAGAACGAGTGGATATTGGGGTTTAGCCCTGCACATCCCTTAAGGTGTCACAAAGAAATCTGCTGCTCACTCACTCACTCCTCTGTATACTGTAGCCGGGCTGCACTTCCACTTCGCGTTTCCCACTGAGGAGCAGACCCAGACGTTTTCAAGCAGCGTGACGCCTAATCCCATTTGCCAGATTTACAGTGGAGGAGAGCAGCGAGCTCGGCGGACATCAGCCCCCCCACTTCCGACAGCATGCAAATTTCATGGGCAGGAATTCAAATTCATTCCAGTGGATGTCAGGGGAAATTATATACATATTAAAGGGCTACAAGCTAGGTTGACAGCTGTTGACTTAAACTAACACTGTGCAACAGGAGGGAACAATAGCCCAAAATCTTAACTTCAGTGTGCATGAACTGTTCGAGGGGATTTAAGGATGTGTTTGAGGGAATGAATAATGATTAAGGAAATGTTACAGGATAAACATTAATCTGAATATCTGAACACAGAAATGCATGTAAGAGAATGTGATAAGAAAATCAACCGCTTAAACAAATAGCAAGGAGATTTATATTAATACTGCCACAGGTGAGAAACAACTTGTAAAGTAATATCACAGACAGGTAAAGATGTGAGAAAGGATAGAAAGATTGGAATGAGATAATGGAAATGCTACATACTAAGTGTATGGAGTATGTACAGTTGAAGTCTGAAGTTTACATACACCTTAGCCAAATACACTGCTCAAAAAAATAAAGGGAACACTTAAACAACACAATGTAACTCCAAGTCAATCACACTTCTGTGAAATCAAACTGTCCACTTAGGAAGCAACACTGATTGACAATAAATTTCACATCCTGTTGTGCAAATGGAATAGACAAAAGGTGGAAATTATAGGCAATTAGTAAGACACCCCCAAAAAGGGAATGGTTCTGTAGGTGGTGACCACACACCACTTCTCAGTTCCTATGCTTCCTGGTTGATGTTTTGGTCACTTTTGAATGCTGGCGGTGCTTTCACTCTAGTGGTAGCATGAGACGGAGTCTACAACCCACACAAGTTGCTCAGGTAGTGCAGCTCATCCAGGATGGCAACATCAATGCGAGCTGTGGCAAAAAGGTTTGTTGTGTCTGTCAGTGTAGTGTCCAGAGCATGGAGGCGCTACCAGGAGACAGGCCAGTACATCAGGAGACGTGGAGGAGGCCGTAGGAGGGCAACAACCCAGCAGCAGGACCGCTACCTCCGCCTTTGTGCAAGGAGGTGCACTGCCAGAGCCCTGCAAAATGACCTCCAGCAGGCCACAAATGTGCATGTGTCTGCTCAAACGGTCAGAAACAGACTCCATGAGGGTGGTATGAGGGCCCGACATCCACAGGTGGGGGTTGTACTTACAGCCCAACACCGTGCAGGACGTTTGGCATTTGCCAGAGAACAACAAGATTGGCAAATTCGCCACTGGCGCACAGGGCTCCTCACAGATGAAAGCAGGTTCACACTGAGCACATGAGCACATGTGACAGACGTGACAGAGTCTGGAGACGCCGTGGAGAACGTTCTGCTGCCTGCAACATCCTCCAGCATGACCGGTTTGGTGGTGGGTCAGTCATGGTGTGGGGTGGCATTTCTTTGTGGGGCCGCACAGCCCTCCATGTGCTCGCCAGAGGTAGCCTGACTGCCATTAGGTACCGAGATGAGATCCTCAGACCCCTTGTGAGACCATATGCTGACACATGCACATTTGTGGCCTGCTGGAGGTCATTTTGCAGGGCTCTGGCAGTGCACCTCCTTGCACAAAGGCGGAGGTAGCGGTCCTGCTGCTGGGTTGTTGCCCTCCTAAGCTCTCCTCCACGTCTCCTGATGTACTGGCCTGTCTCCTGGTAGCGCCTCCATGCTCTGGACACTACACTGACAGACACAACAAACCTTTTTGCCACAGCTCGCATTGATGTGCCATCCTGGATGAGCTGCACTACCTGAGCCACTTGTGTGGGTTGTAGACTCCGTCCCATGCTACCACTAGAGTGAAAGCACCGCCAGCATTCAAAAGTGACCAAAACATCAGCCAGGAAGCATAGGAACTGAGAAGTGGTCTGTGGTCACCACCTGTAGAACCATTCCTTTTTTGGGGGTGTCTTACTAATTGCCTATAATTTCCACCTTTTGTCTATTCCATTTGCACAACAGCATGTGAAATTTATTGTCAATCAGTGTTGCTTCCTAAGTGGACAGTTTGATTTCACAGAAGTGTGATTTACTTGGAGTTACATTGTGTTGTTTAAGTGTTCACTTTATTTTTTTGAGCAGTGTACATTTAAACTCAGTTTCACAATTCCTGACATTTAATCCAAGTAAAAATTCCCTGTTTTAGGTCAGTTAGGATCATCACTTTATTTTAAGAATGTGAAATGTCAGAATAATAGTAGAGAAAATGAATTATTTCAGCTTTAATTTTTAGCATCACATTCCCAGTGGGTCAGAAGTTTACATACACTCAATTAATATTTGGTAGCATTGCCTATAAATTGTTTAACTTGGGTCAAACGTTTCAGGTAGCCTTCCACAAGCTTCCCACAATAAGTTGGGTGAATTTGGGCCCATTCCTCCTGACAGAGCTGGTGTAACTGAGTCAGGTTTGTAGGCCTCCTTGCTCGCACATGCTTTTCAGTTCTGCCCACAAATATCTATAGGATTGAGGTCAGGGCTTTGTGATGGCCACTCCAATACCTTGACTTTGTTGTCCTTAAGCCATTTTGCCACAACTATGGAAGTATGCTTGGGGTCATTGTCCATTTGGAAGACCCCTTTGCAACCAAACTTTAACTACCTGACTGATGTCTTGAGATGTTGCTTCAATATATCCACATCATTTTCCCACCGCATTATTCTATCTATTTTGTGAAGTGCAACAGTCCCTCCTGCAGCAAAGCACCCCCACAACATGATGCTGCCAGCCCCGTGCTTCACGGTTGGGACATTGTTCTTCGGCTTGCAAGCATCCCTCTTTTTTCTCCAAACATAACGATGGTCATTATGGCAAAACATTTTTGTTTCATCAGACCAGAGGACATTTCTCCAAAAAGTATGATCTTTGTCCCCATGTGCAGTTGCAAACCGTAGTCTGGCTTTTTTATGGCGGTTAAGGAGCAGTGGCTTCTTCCTTGCTGAGCGGCCTTTCAGGTTATGTTTATATAGGACTCGTTTTACTGTGGATATATATACTTTTCTACCTGTTTCCTCCAGCATCTTCACAAGGTCCTTTGCTGTTGTGGGATTGATTTGCACTTTTTGCACCAAAGTACTTTCATCTCTAGGAGACAGAAGGCGTCTCCTTCCTGAGTGGTATGACGGCTGCGCGGTCCCATGGGGTTTATACTTGCACACTATTGTTTGTACAGATGAACGTGGTACCTTCAGGTGTTTGGAAATTGCTCCCAAGGATGAACCAGACTCGGGGAAGTCTACAATTTGTTTTCTGAGGTCTTGGCTGATTTCTTTTGATTTTCCCATGATGTCAAGCAAAGAGGCACTGAGTTTGAAGGTAGGCCTTGACATACACAAGTACACCTCCAATTGACCCAAATTATGTCAATTAGCCTATCAGAAGCATCTAAAGCCATGACATAATTTTCTGGAATTGTCCAAGCTGTTTAACTTAGTGTATGTAAACTTCTGACCCACTGGAATTGTGATACAGTGAATTATAAGTGAAATAATCTGTCTGTAAACAATTGTTGGAATAATTACTTGTGTCATGCACAAAGTAGATGTCCTAACCGACTTGCCAAAACTACAGTTTGTTAAAATGAAATTTGTGGAGTGGTTGAAAAACTGATTTTAATGACTCCAACCTAAGTGTACGTAAACTTCCGACTTCAACTGTACATGAAGTATGTGCATGCATGACACTGCTATGTTTATTAGCTTTTCTGGTAACACTTTACAATTATTTGTCCATATTCCTGTGTAATAATGCTGTAACAACATTGATTTAGTGGGAACTGGGCTTTGTAATGGAAACCCCTTGATAAAGACGGGCAATAATGACTGTATAAAATAAATAATTCAAACACTGAGCTCCAAAAAAATTCTAAATTAGCTTAACTTTTTTTTCTCTCAGGAAAAAGTAGGGGTCAAAATCATTGACACCCCTAAAGATTCTTATTAAAAACGTAGTCAAAAGTATAGTATTTACTCCCATAATCCTGGCACTGACTACATAAAGCTTGTGACACTTTGGATGCATTTGCAGTTCATTTTGGTTGTGTTTTCGATTGTTTTGTGCCCAAGACAGCTAGCCTCCTCTATTATTGGTAATGGTGAGAGGTTAGCATGTTTTGAGAGTTTAGCACTTCTTTGACCCTCTGTAACTTTCTCACTCATCATTATTCATGATTCATTCATGATTATCCTTAATCATGGTAGCATCGTCATTAATGTAGAAGTGTATGGAAACATATTTTATTCTTATCTATAATAAAAGTGCCTCTAAAATGACACAAAACAACAGCCCTTGTTCAACCTCAGGAGGCTGAAGAAATGTGTCTTGTCACCTAAAACCCTCACAAACTTTTACAGATGCATAGTTGGGAGCATCCTGTCGGGCTGCATCACCGCCTGGTACAGAAACTGCACCGCCCACAACCGCAAGGCTCTCCAGAGGGTGGTGCGGTCTGCATAACGCATACCCGGGGGCAAACTACCTGCACTCCAGGAGACCTACAGCACCCGATGTCACAGGAAGGCCAAAAAGATCAACAACCACCCGAGCCACTGCCTGTTCACCCAGCTACCATCCAGTAGGCGAGGTCAGTGCAGGTGCATCAAAGCTGGGACCGAGAGACTGAAAAACAGCTTCTATCTCAAGGCCATCAGACACTTTAATAAATGGATCACTAGTCACTTTAATAATGCCACTTTAATAATGTCTACATATATTGCATTACTCATCTCATCTGTACAGTATATACCAGTGGAGGCTCCTCAGGAGAAAGGGGAGAACCATCCTCTTCAGTGAATTTCATGCAAATGGTTAAACATTGAATTATCCTTTTTAGATAAAACTATACTAAATATATTCACATCACCAAATAATTGATTAAAACACACTGTTTTGCAATGAAGATCTACAGTAGCCTCAACAGCACTCAGTAGGGTAGCACCATGGTGTAGCCGGAGGACAGCTAGCTTCCATCCTCCTCTTTGTACATTGACTTCAAAATAAAACCTAGGAGGTTCTTGGTTCTCATCCCCTTCCATAGGCTTACACGGTAATTATGACAACTTCCGGAGGATGACCTCCAACCTATCAGAGCGCTAGCAGCATGGACTGACATGTCGTCCACCCAATCAAAGCATCAGAGAATGAATCTAGTACTGAAAGCATAAGCTACAGCTAGCTATCACTGCAGTGCATAGCTAGAAGAAGCAAGAGAGAGAGAGACTGTCATTTATTTTTTTCACTTTCAGTTTCATTTACTTAGCTAGCAAATGCAGCTGGCTAGTTTAGTTACTTAAACACCCGGCTCAAACAATGGAACGCTATTATATCTAGCTGGCAATGACTATCCAACACAACACTGGAACTCTTCCAAGTCAAGGTAAGCTCTTGGTTTTATTAATTTATTGCCACCGGGGCCCGCCGGTGTAACTGCTAACTGACTAACGGTGACTAACCTCATTCCGTACAAATTTGCGCGACCGCGACATTCAAACGAGGCTGCACTGAAAACTAATGGGACTATAGCGACTGTGTTGACATCAAAAGCTTGGGTGTGAACTACGTTTCTATTCAAGCATTGATTGACATGGTAATGGATCAATAGTACTGGAGAAAAGTTGAAAAAAAACTGACCCCTCCGACGCTGTACGTTAAATTGTGACGTGTCATGACGTAACGTACAGCACGCATAAAGCAATGAATTATGTGTCTTACAGCCTCTCTCCATCAGGTGTAGCACTTCTCTCACCGTTTAAAAACAAGAAAGGGACAGGGACAGGGTAAGGGGGACACCTAGTCATTTTTTGGTTCATCACTGCAAGCCATCGTGACTCTCAAAAGCCGCTGTTCACTTCTGAAGATAACTTTAGCGCCGCCTTAAAATCTTGTTTCAAATTTGACACAACTCTTCAAGTAGGTATGTAATGACACATTTACATTTTAGAGGTTTTAAGGTGATAAGTTGGACAGATCGAATGAAAAACGCAGTTTCCCCACACGACATATCTCTCCTTTTTACTATCACACAATAGGTTTCACTTCCCCACCCACCATTTTTAAAAAGACCCGAGGGAGCTCATTGCCTTCTTGAATCATGCAGAGATGGGCATCATGAAGGTCTCGTCAAGGATTTTTTTGGGAAAGGGGAGAAATTGTGCGTTACAATGGTATTGATATTATATGGTATTACGTTTTTTGGGGTGCTAAAATAAGGTAAATTGTACGGACCAGCACAATGTGAGTTAGTTAACGTTATACATTGTAATGTTACTGCATGATTGCAGCAGGTTTACTAATGCATTAGTTCTATTAGCTATGTTGACTAGAACGATACTTTAGCTAATATGGGGACAACGATGTAGGCTGTGTGTACCGGTTATGACATGGTATGGAAAGTTTTTTTCAGCTGGTCAAATACAGCGTATGTGTTGTGCATTGAAGTCCACAAGCGAAGAGAAGAGAAGGAATACAAAGTGGCTGTTATGAGAGTGAACTCTGTTTACGCATGATCAGGGGTGTATTCATTCCGCTGATTCTGTTGAAAAAAAAGTTTCTTAAACGGATGCAAATGGAACAAAACAGGGATAAACATACCTGAATTTGTCCAATAGAAACTCTCGTTTGCAACTGTTGGACTAATGATTACAGCCTAGATCAGATAGATGCAGTCAAGAGTGTGCAAGGCGGTATTGAATGTCACTGTGTGTCACCTCAAATTTGTTTCGATATCTGTGTGTACCTATGTTGTAAACTTTCATTCATAGGCTAGGTGCATGTTCATTAATTCCATTCCTTTACTTAGATTTGCGTGTATTATTTAGTTGTTGTGGAACTGTTAGATTACATATTAGATATTGCTTCACTGTCGGAACTAAACTCAGCAAAAAAAGAAACGTCCTCTCACTGTCAACTGCGTTTATTTTCAGAAAACTTAACATGTGTAAATATTTGTATGAACATAACAAGATTCAACAACTGAGACATAAACTGAACAAGGTCCACAGACATGTGACTGAGATAAATTGAATAATGTGTCCCTGAACAAAGAGGGGAGGTCAAAATCAAAGTAATAGTCAGTATCTGGTGTGGCCACCAGCTGCATTAAGTACTGCAGTGCATCTCCTCCTCATGGACTGCACCAGATTTGCCAGTTCTTGCTGTGAGATGTTACCCCAATTTCCACCAAGGCAGCTGCAAGTTCCCGGACATTTCTGGGGGGAATGGCCCTAGCCCTCTCCCTCCGATCCAACAGGTCCCAGATGTGCTCAATGGGATTGATATCCGGGCTCTTCGCTGGCCATGGCAGAACACTGACATTTCTGTCTTGCAGGAAATCATGCACAGAATGAGCAGTATGGCTGGTGGCATTGTCATGCTGGAGGGTCATGTCAGGATGAGCCTGCAGGAAGGGTACCACATGAGGGAGGAGGATGTCTTCTCTGTAACGCGCAGCGTTGAGATTGCCTGCAATGACAACAAGCTCCGTCCGATGATGCTGTGACACACCGCCCCAAACCATGACGAACCTTCTCCTTCCAAATCGATTCCCTTCCAGAGCACAGGCCTCGGTGTAACACTTATTCTTTCGACGATAAACGCGAATCCGATCATCACCCCTGGTGAGACAAAACCGCGACTTGTCAGTGAAGAGCACCTTTTTCCAGTCGTGTCTGGTCCAGCGACGGTGGGTTTGTACCCATAGGCAACGTTGTTGCCGGTGATGTAAGGCAGGTCCTCACCAGACAACAGGCCTACAAGTCCTCAGTCCAGCCTCTCTCAGCCTATTGCAGACAGTTTGAGCACTGATGGAGGGATTGTGCATTGCTGGTGTAACTCGGGCAGTTGTTGCCATCCTGTACCTGTCCCGCAGGTGTGGTGTTCGGATGTACCGGTCCTGTGCAGGTGCTGTTACACGTAGTCTGCCACTGCGAGAACAATCAGCTGTCCGTTCTGTCTCCCTGTAGTGCTGTCTTAGACGTCTCACAGTACGGACATTGCAATTTATTGCCCTAGTCACATCTGCAGTCCTCGTTCCTCCTTGCAGCATGCCTAAGGCATGTTCACACAGATGAGCAGGGACCCTTTCTTTTGGTGTTTTTCAGAGTCAGTAGAAAGGCCTCTTTAGTGTCCGAAGTTTTCATAACTGTGACCTTAATTGCCTACCATCTGTGAGCTGTTATTGTCTTAACGACCATTCCACAGGTGCATGTTCATTAATTGTTTATGGTTCATTGAACAAGCATGGCAAACAGTGTTTTAACCCATTACAATGAAGATATGTGAAGTTCTTTGGATTTTTACGAATTATCTTTGAAAGACAGGGTCCTAAGTTTCGAAGCACAAACATTTCGCTACACTCTGCTAACCATGTGTATGTGACCAATCAAATTTAATTAGATTTCTATTGGGTACAAAATCTGACACACAAACAAAACAAACTGCAAATGCATCCACCACGTTTGTAGAGTCACAAACTTCATGTAGTCATTGCGTGGTAAGAATATGGGACGAAATACTCAACTTTTGACGACTTTATTTATAAGAATCTTTACGGGTGTCAATTTTGACCCCTACCTTTTGAGATATTTATATATATTTTTTTATTAAACAAAATCACATTCTCTGAGCAATTGAATTAGTATAAAATAATATCCCTATTTTTTTGGAGCATACAATATAGCTCAGTATTTGAAGTATTTATTTTTTACAGTCATTATTGCTCAAGGGTGTCAATAATTTCAGACCCCACCGTATCTGTCAAGTATTTACTTGGAAATTATGTGATAACAATAGGCAATGTTCTGTTCTAACTTAATTAAATATGGTGTAAACATTTTGTATATGTTACCTGTTTTGATGATTCCTAAATGGTGATGTAGGGCCTAATAATGATTTCACTATGAAAGTTTGAGGTAAAAAAGACCACAAAATAAAGCTTAATATGAAATAAAGCTTATCCAAATTTATCAAATTGATAATCTGGATAATGAGGTAGTCATGTCATGCTAAGGGGAGAGTTGAGGGTAATTATGAAAACATAATTAGCTCTTCATGCTAATATTGCCACTTTGTGCTAATATTGCCACTTTTGGCTCCAAGGGAAAGATTGGCTAGGGATTAGTGGCATTAGCTGGAGAATTAAGAGATGAGCAATTCATGGATTTGATGGCGTTATAACACCATAAGAGGAGATATGAGTATTCTGAATAGAAACTGTGAAAATGCTGGTATGGAAAATAAAGGGTGGCAACAGAGGTAGAGTGTGACAGATGAGTTAGAAAAGAGAGCGGAGAGACGACTCTTACCCGCATGCCTTCAAATCGGGACAGTGCTCTTAGCGGCCTCAGGGCTCTGAGGGTTCTAAGTGATTTGATGGCAGCGAAGTCCGAGTAGCCAAGCGTGTTAGCCACTAGGCTCACCAAAGACACCTAGGAGGATGAAGAAAGCGCAAGAACCCACATGGTTAGGGGGGCTGCCACAACCAGTTCAAAGAAATGTCAACACAGTACCTGAAAAGGAACACTGGATCACTCTGGCGAGTCCCTCCTGTTAGCAACTATGTTAAGGGTTTATACAGTGGGGCAAAAAAAGTATTTAGTCAGCCACCAATTGTACAGGTTCTCCCACTTAAAAAGATGAGAGAGGCCTGTAATTTTCATCATAGGTACACTTCAACTATGACAGACAAAATGAGAAAAGAAAAATCCAGAAAATCACATTGTAGGATTTTTAATGAATTAATTTGCAAATTATGGTGGAAAATAAGTATTTGGTCAATAACAAAAGTTTATCTCAATACTTTGTTATATGCCCTTTGTTGGCAATGACAGAGGTCAAACGTTTTCTGTAAGTCTTCACAAGGTTTTCACACACTGTTGCTGGTATTTTGGCCCATTCCTCCATGCAGATCTCCTCTAGAGCAGTGATGTTTTGGGGCTGTTGCTGGGCAACATGGACTTTCAACTCCCTCCAAAGATTTTTTATGGGGTTGAGATCTGGAGACTGGCTAGGCCACTCCAGGACCTTGAAATGCTTCTTACGAAGCCACTCCTTCGTTGCCCGGGCGGTGTGTTTGGGATCATTGTCATGCTGAAAGACCCAGCCACATTTCATCTTCAATGCCCTTGCTGATGGAAGGAGGTTTTCACTCAAAATCTCGCAATACATGGCCCCATTCATTCTTTCCTTTACACGGATCAGTCGTCCTGGTCCCTTTGCAGAAAAACAGCCCCAAAGCATGATGTTTCCACCCCCATGCTTCACAGTAGGTATGGTGTTCTTTGGATGCAACTCAGCATTCTTTGTCCTCCAAACACGACGAGTTGAGTTTTTACCAAAAAATTATATTTTGGTTTCATCTGACCATATGACATTCTCCCAATCTTCTTCTGGATCATCCAAATGCTCTCTAGCACACTTCAGACGGGCCTGGACATGTACTGGCTTAAGCAGGGGGACACGTCTGGCACTGCAGAATTTGAGTCCCTGGCGGCGTAGTGTGTTACTGATGGTAGGCTTTGTTACTTTGGTCCCAGCTCTCTGCAGGTCATTCACTAGGTCCCCCTGTGTGGTTCTGGGATTTTTGCTCACCGTTCTTGTGATCATTTTGACCCCATGGGGTGAGATCTTGCGTGGAGCCCCAGATCGAGGGAGATCATCAGTGGTCTTGTATGTCTTCCATTTCCTAATAATTGCTCCCACAGTTGATTTCTTCAAATCAAGCTGCTTACCTATTTCAGATTAAGTCTTCCCAGCCTGGTGCAGGTCTACAATTTTGTTTCTGGTGTCCTTTGACAGCTCTTTGGTCTTGGCCATAGTGGAGTTTGGAGTGTGACTGTGAGGTTGTGGACAGGTGTCTTTTATACTGATAACAAGTTCAAACAGGTGCCATTAATACAGGTAACGAGTGGAGGACAGAGGAGCCTCTTAAAGAACAAGTTACAGGTCTGTGAGAGCCAGAAATCTTGCTTGTTTGTAGGTGACCACATACTTATTTTCCACCATAAATTTGCAAATAAATTCATAAAAAATCCTACAATGTGATTTTCTGGATTTTTTTTTCTCATTTTGTCTGTCATAGTTGAAGTGTACCTATGATGAAAATTACAGGCCTCTCTCATCTTTTTAAGTGGGATAACTTGCACAATTGGTGGCTGACTAAATACTTTTTTGCCCCACTGTAAGTCAACCCAGAGTGGGAGCATCGAGGTCGTTAAAATTAGGTTATTTCATAGCAGAACATAGAATGGTCACAAAACTTCTGCTTTGATCTGTGTAAGAGAGAGAGGAAGAGAGGTCAATCAAAAGCCAACCAGAAACTACAGTTCTAGGTGTCTACTGTGTACGGTCAGTGGTGGTGTTTAGCGGTCAGATTGGGCCTCACCCTTATGCCGGCAAACCGGGCCACCACAATTTTCGCAGGGTCCTGAGGACTCGTGGGTGCCTATTTGCTCTACATTGACGGCATTGGTCAACAGGCCAATCACTGATATCTTGCCAACAGTGAATCAATTACTTACTTACTTTTAAATATGTAGTTCAGACTAATCCAATACATACAGGTTTTTACACAAGCAAACTTGCATGTAGTAAAGTGGGTGGTTTTGAATACCCTTTTGCCCCTCACAAATTAATATTCAACTGCCCTCCAGGCACTGTCTGAGACTCATATCACAATCAGATAAATTACTGAAATGATTCTCCAAGGTTCACAGACATCTGTGCTTCGTCATGTTGTTTAAATGAATCACTTACTCAAGAGCAGGGGCTTTTTGTGCTCTTATGCCTTGGGGTGTAAGAAAATTAATACATCACAACACTTTTGTTGAACACGATCAGCACAGCACACAGAGATGGATAGAGGAAGTAAACCCACTGGTGATCTTCTTGCCAAAAGGGTTTGGTACTTCAGCACTTGGAGACCTTTTGGCATTACACATACTGTTTCGGTATGAATTATAACACTTCGTTGAGGGGCTTTAAAAAAGATTCAGCAAGCACACGTACACATTGTGATTTCCCCTCCACATCTATATCAGTCATTTAGAATATTGAGTCACTCAGGAGGAAACTGCACATCACCACCAGTGTTATGAATTCACCGCCACATTTCCATAACTTCGGTGTACATTAGGAAGGCATGATCATTCTGAATTCCATGTTTGGTTATCTTTTCAATTCACTTTGTCTCACAATTTACAGGAACAAAAGGCAATGATAGCCCTGAAGAAACACAGGCAATATGGCAGATTACATAGAACAACATCTGCTGCACATCCTAAACAAAGATGCATCAAGGTATCATCTATCATTAGAAATAGTCCCAACAAGCTGTCTAAGGGGAATATGTATTGATTTGGCAGTTTTCATGGTAATGGTAAAACATGAAGCCATGCCGGAGAAATTTCCCTGGGGAAAAAATTCTGTTTACATCTATCTAGTCAGCTCTGGCCTCTTTTTCTTTCTCTCTCTCTCTCTTTCTCTCCTCCTCCCTCTCCCACTCCACCACTCTTTCTCTCTCTCTCTTTCTCTCCTCCTCCCGCTCCCACTCCACCACTCTTTCTTTCTCTTCCTTCCCCCCGTCATCTCTCTCCCAGCCTTTGTGCGGTGTGTCTGTGTGCAGAGAGCAAACACTAATTGCTCAAGGCTCTCTCTCTGCCTAAAGACTTTCTGCCACAGACCAATATGTCCAAACTACTGACGTGAACTCAGCTCTCATGTTTCTCCCCGAGGATAAAGTGGTAACAAATAAGTGACGTATGAACCCAGGGGATTGTGGGGTTGCTAGACTCGCTACAGGGCTGCACTGATTGGACAAAGCGTTTTTGAGAAGAGCAGTAGGTCGGTGAGCATTCCCGAAATGTGCCTAATCCTGTACATACTGTACATTATGAGCAGGTTTCCCACATACAGATCAAGATTCCCTGACAATATTCTCCATTCAGCATCCTTATTAATTCGGGATTAGGCTTTTCTGAATCCGGCCCTATGACTGTCTGGCATGACAGCCAAGCCATCCAGAAAGTGAAGTGGCTCAATAATGTTCAATGTTTTGGAAAACTATTATTGACAGAATAAGACAAGACAAATCAGGATTCCACATTGTCTCTGTCACAGAGCTTTCAGAATGCATGCGACAAACAGATCGATTCATCACGTCTGACCAGATTATAAAACACAATCAAGTGAAGTGGGCCGCAGTTTTAGCAAATGACCTCATCGTCTCAACATTGTCTGAGGGTTTGGAAATAAACATGGCACTTACATCCACAATCAGGAAATCCAGCCAGCACCAGTAGTTAGTGAAGTACTTCTTGAATCCGTATGCAATCCACTTGAGGAGCATCTCCAGAATGAAAATGTAGGTGAAGATCTTGTCGGCGTACTCCAGCACCACTTTAACCACTTTTCTCTGTTCGATGTAGATGTCCTCAAAGGCCTTCGGAAAGACACATGGGAGACGAGTCATGATTAGGGTTTTTTAAATAGTCAATAGGCAATTAGTCTCATGCTGTAATACTATGGAATGTCCCTAGTCCCGTAATCACTCGGCAATCAATCTTACCATAGCAATATTAATGCAGTATCTTAATGACATACATACTGACTGTGTGTATCAGTGTCTTATTCTAATCACTAGAAACTGGCAGTGTGTATTGTTATGATGTGGGGGAAGGTTAGTTTTAGGACAAACACACTACCAGGATACACTTCCACAATCCATCCCCAGGTGGCAGCAGCAACTGGTTTAGATGCTGAGCCAAGCCTTTATTTGCACAACAGGTACTGCCAATGAAGGTGATTGTCAGTCAGTGTCCCAGCTGGCATGGCTGTGAGGCTGCTGGCTTTGTTAGGTGGCAATTTAGTCTTTAGTTTAGGCATGCCTCTTTGTAGTTTTCTTTTTGTATGTTCACTTACGTCACCATCTAAACGGATACTAATCTGCTTGGACTGGCCAACGATGGGAGTCATGGCTGAGCTGGCCCTGGACCTCAGGTAAGGTGACTGTCTTCTGGGCACAAGCACTGAACACCTGGTCGCATATGCTTATGTCTCACATTTATGAAACATATATAATCAAGTTACAGACCAGGTAGCTAGGCCTAAGACCCCTAGACATAACGAGTCAGGTTACAGACCATGTAGCTGTGCCTAAGACCCCTAGACATAATGAGTCAGGTTACAGATCATGTAGCTAGGCCTAAGACCCCTAGACATAACAAGTCAGGTTACAGACCATGTAGCTGTGCCTAAGACCCCTAGACGTAACGAGTTAGGTTACAGACCATGTAGCTAGGCCTAAGACCCCTAGACATAACAAGTCAGGTTACAGACCATGTAATTAGGCCTAGGACCCCTAGACGTAACGAGTCAGGTTACAGACCATGTAGCTAGGCCTAAGACCCCTAGACATTACGAGTCAGGTTACAGACCATGTAGCTAGGCCTAAGACCCCTAGACATAACGAGTCAGGTTACAGACCATGTAGCTAGGCCTAAGACCCCTAAACATTACGAGTCAGGTTACAGACCATGTAGCTAGGCCTAAGACCCCTAGACATAACGAGTCAGGTTACAGATCATGTAGCTAGGCCTAAGACCCCTAGACATAACGAGTCAGGTTACAGATCATGTAGCTAGGCCTAAGACCCCTAGACATAATGAGCGCAGCAAACCCAGTAGGCTAGTTTCTGGTTTCGTAACAGTATGTACCCATGAGGGAAGTCCACATGCTATTTTTACATGAAACCCTTTCAATGATTTTATTTCACAACCGGAAAATGATATGTTTATACAGTATGCTACAGTGTATAATAATTGATTGAGGCCTTTTGCCTCACAATTATTACTCAGATAATAAAGTTGAATGAGAACAACAAAGGGTCTTTACAGATGATAACATTTCTAGAATGAGGAACATTGAGTTGTAAAATGTCCAGTAATGTATAATGTACCGTACGCACATCCAATGACTTGTAGCTGCTGGGTACAATAATAAACTCAGGAAATAATAGATACTCACACACTGATGAATGCTCCCGTTGTTTAACGTTTCAACCCAAATGTCCTCGTCAGGCTTAACCCACATAAAAAAATTTGCTGATATTTATAGATTCAACATAATA
The DNA here is from genome assembly GCF_029448725.1 of Salvelinus fontinalis. Classification (NCBI taxonomy): domain Eukaryota; kingdom Metazoa; phylum Chordata; class Actinopteri; order Salmoniformes; family Salmonidae; genus Salvelinus; species Salvelinus fontinalis. Next base: position 28,552,556 of record NC_074689.1, read on the forward strand.
AGCAGGCGATACAGGCTGTGTCATTAACTATACCTTCGTCATATACACACACATTGCACAGTAAAGCAACAGGAATATTCATCACTGTGCCGGTATCTATTCTTTATCATAATGACTAACATGCCGCATACATGGAATATGCCTCTGCATGCTTTTCTGTAAAAGAAAGTGCTATCAGAGGAAAATAAATAAAATGGAGTGCTTTTGCTGAGCAACAAGATCCCTCTCTAGCTAGACGCGTCGTCGCCATCGGAAACCTTTTGCTCTACTCTCATGAGGTATGCCGCCATGCACCCTAAATGAACGCCACACAGGCTTGGCCTGCATACCCAGCACCGGGCAATACCCAGGAGAATGCCCACACTGTCAGGGAATGGCCCAGGAGAAACAACAATCTGCTTGGACAGAGATGGAGGGTGGATGGAAAACGGGTTAGGGGTCAGGGCGGGGTGGAGGGAGAGGAGGGGAAGGGCAGGCACTGGTAGCACAGCTGAGGTTTGGGCACGCTACGACCAATCCACTGCAAATTAGGAGGAGAGCGGAGAAGGCTTGACTAATCATTGATCTGACTCCTCTCAGCTGCATATCTGTTCATGCACTACATCACTGTGGAAGAGGAAATTGAGGACGATGAGTAGTGAGAGGGCCCAGGCAGATGCAATGAAAAGCTGCACCTCAACCAATCATTCCTTGTTTCTGTGTGCCCAATTTATTGCAATAGACACTTTGTTTTGAATGTTTTTATACTATATATACCACAATTTGTCTTATTTCAATTTCGCCTGCTTGACATTCTCAGCTAGCTCTACTATGTTGGGCACTTCATGCCTGCCAACCTTGGTGTTAGATTGTAATAGCAGGTGAAAGAGTCATTGACCTTGTTTGTGAGCTGCATCCTGGAACAAATGGTCTTAGAGTTAGACCTTGGAGGCTTGTAGGGTGCTGTCTAAGAAATACTGTACAAGGCTCATGGAAATAAGTCGTTAGTATTATTACAACCTAAGGCCAAGGTTAGCACATCACACAAGCTGATCAAGAGTCGGCCATCCATGTTAGCATCCTTCCGACATCAAATATGGGATTTTGAGCAGTCTATTGGCTAACCTTCTATTTGATGAGATTATCTAATTATTATTTTATTAAATAGCCGGATCTTAGAGTAAATCAATAACTGTGGAGACAAAGAGCAATAAAAAAAAGAGATGAGGTAACAAACAACTTGTATGATCAGAGAGATTATTCCTAAGCATCACACACAGCCTGAAGCCTCTACTTACAGCATATTACACTCTTAGAAGAAAAAAAAGGTGCTATCTAGAACAAAAAAGGGTTCTTGGCAGTCCCCATTGGCCTACCCTTTGAAGGACCCTTTTGGTTCCAGGTAGAACCATTTTGGATTCCATATAGAACCCTTTCTACAGAGGGTTCTACATGGAACTAAAAATGGTTCTACCTCGAACCAAAAGGGTTCTCCTATGGGGACAGCCAAAGAACCCCTTTGGAACTGTCCTTGTTGGATATCTCTGTGTCATGTTTCCCCCCCAGTTTCCCCCCCAGTCTCACCCCACACTAGGTGGCCTGGCCTGGCATTTTGACCATTCAGCAGGCAGGGCCAACCGCCCGACATGACCCCCGCCACCCCTACCCAGCATGCACGCTGCTTACCAGAGCGCCGCTGCTCAGCAGGATCATAAAAATGATGAAGGACTCGAACCAGCTGTGCTCCACGATCTGAAAGCAGGTCTTCCTCAACCGCCACCATGCCTGGCCCAGGCCCGCCGTGGTTTGGATGTCACAGCACTGGAAGTGGCGCACACATACTGGGGAGAGAGAGAGAAAAAGAAAGAGAGAGATAGAGGGATAAGGAGAGACAGAAAAAGAGAATGACTACTACATTGTAAGTGTGCAAATGGCTACTCTATTGACTCATCAATGTTTTAAAGAGAGAGAGAGGATGGAAGTACAAGTGTACTGACATGTCAATGTCTCTTTTTCCAATATGTATCCAAGGCCAACATTTTACCCATTAATTGAATGATTCAATTAGTATTTCTGCGAACTCATCTTAATACACATGAAGCAGGAAGTAATGACAGGAAGTAGTGAACTTACAGAGATCATAGCCCATGTGAGTGCTAGCTAGCTAGCACACCTTAGCACACCGTAGCCTAGTGGTTAGAGCGTTGGACTAGTCACCGAAAGGTTGCAAGATTGAATCCCCGAGCTGACAAGGTAAAGATCTATCATTCTGCCCCTGAACAAGGCAGTTAACCCACTGTTCCTAGGCTGTCATTGAAAATAAGAATTTGTTGTTAACTGACTTGCCTAGTTAAGTTTAAAAATGACTTTATACTATCTCTCCAGCCTAGCCAGGAGGATAAGGACCCCGTGTCTTTGCTAATCTCGACTATGGTTTTGGAGCAACATATTCCCTGGTATCAATTACTCTTTAAAAGCTTTCCAGCCAGAACAATGGCTGAGGCTGGCTGCTATGAAATCGCATTTGAGCCGTCAACCCATAATGGCCGCAGAGTCGAGCCAGCTCCTCCATAACTGTCATCTGAGCCCCCCATCCAAATGAACTTATTGCCTGTAAACTTAATAATGATGAGATTATGGTAACGGACCACTTGCAACTCAATTTCTAACGATGATCTCAGGCTCTTTCTTGGAAACCGCGGACGTTTTAGCGCCCTGGCACTGACATCTGCCAAGCAATTAATGGCCATCAACAAGAAATCAAGAGGTTTTATTGACTGTGACTTTGACAAGGCATTTACAGTTATCATCCGGTCGATATACGGTTAGACCTCGGAGTAGAGGCATTTCCTAGGGGATGGTTTTTTTGTTTTGTTCTTTGAGAGTACAAATAATGCAAATTTCCTGTGTTGAAATGCTGCTACCTCTTCTCTGAGTGTAAAACGCTATGAAGGGCCCGCATAACCTTACGCATGTTTGAGTACACGTCAGCTTGAGGGAGCTGGACAGAAACATAACGCAGGGTCAAGACCGGCCTTCTTCTTACAGTTTGTCCGTTTAGCTCAGTTACTGTAAAGTTGTCACGCCCTGACCTGAGATATCTCTGTTTTCTTTATATTTTGGTTAGGTCAGGGTGTGACTAGGGTTGATACGCAAGTTTTTGTATTGTCCATGGGTTTTGTATTGTCTAGGGTTTGGTATTGTCTAGGGTTTTGTATTGTCTAGGGTTTCTGTATGTCTAGGGTTTTATAGGTCTAGGTATTTGTATGTTTATGGTGGCCTGATATGGTTCCCAATCAGAGGCAGCTGTTTATCGTTGTCTCTGATTGTGGATCATATTTAGGTAACCATTTCCCTTTGGTGTTTGTGGGTTCTTGTTCTATGTTTAGTTGCCTGTCTGCACTATCCATATAGCTTCACGGTTCGTTTTGTTATTTTGTTAGTTTGTTCAGTGTTCATTCGTTAAAATAAATAAGAATGCACGTGTACCACGCTGCACCTTGGTCTCCTTCCAACGACGGCCGTGATAAAAGTCTATTGATGGTCTGGAAATCGATACAGTTACTTATTTTGGAAGATATTATATAGGTTTGTTTTATTTTGCTAGGCAGCATTAGCTAGCACTAGTCAGGTTTACCTGCGCCAAAATGCTGGTATTTTTCATCCTATAGCTTGTTCTCCTTCTTCTTTTTAAATAGTGAGCCAACATGTTTTCAGCACTTTAATTTCCATGATTGATCAAATAAATGTTCTCATCCTCTCTCTTGTGTCTCTGCAGCATACATATAGTGAGCAATATCGCAGTATGGGATTGCAATATATAAAGAATCATTTTAATTGTAATAATTTTGAGAATCGCAATACATATCGTATCGGCACCTAAGTATTGTGATATTCTATTGTGAGCCCCCTGGAAATTCCCAGCCCTGGTAATGTCCCTCTAGTGATTTAGTCCCTCGAGCTATCGTTAGAAAAGTCCAGAGAGTTGTGGTTTGTTAGGTTGGTGGCCATTTTGTATGAAAAGCCATTAGTCATGGCACGGAGACATGGAGACAAAACCAATGTGACATGAGCTTGCCCCAAGTGCATGCCTCAAATGTAAACAATGGTCCTCATGTATATAAAGTGCCTGCCCCCAGCCAAACTACACTGCTCGCGCTACCTCCTCTAGCTGTGAAAGGACCCTGCTGAACCTGAACCTAAACTACTCCATGTTTCTTTCAACAGGGAGGTGTTGTTAATAATTCGTTTTACTTGAGACAGGAGACCAAGTGGAGACATAGGACGAGGTGGATAATTTTATAATAAGGCAGGTTTATTCCAGTGTAAAAATATTATGCAAAGCGTGCAGCACGGCTCCTTCTTTCTGATCCGTATGGGGTCATCAGGCAAAGAGGGAGTTTCCACAGTCGTACAGTTTTATATATAGACAACAAGCAAAGTAGGTTGATCTGCGAGTCTGGCCTTCCGATTGGTCGGTCTGGGTCTTGGGTAGTCCTGTACAGGCCTGGTGTCCACGTTCCATTGGTTCCTGAGGTAGTTCTTTGTCTGGAGCTCCAACCCTGAGTTGTGTGTGTCTGAGTGATTGTCATGGGGGAGGGGAGTTGTGAGAGTCGTGCATGTGTCCAATGAGTCCCGCATATATCCAATATAAAAGGGAGTGTGTATATTGTGTCAACCATAGCTAATGTTGAGAAGTTGTTAAAACAAGTTACCAATATCTAATACAATTCCTTACAAATGCAACAGCCATGTAGCCTAGGTGTCAGTCTCTTTTCACTTTAACCAACTTTTGTTGAAAACACATGGTTAAATCCAGTAACAACAGTAACAACAATTATCACCATTTTACTTTTATCTGCTGTACTGTGAGAATCCCCACGCCAGGCTACAGAGGAATTGATAGGCAGCTGTAACGTCCCAGTACATAGCTCCGGGATTGATCTTTTTTCATTTATTTTATGGAGGAACACCACCATTTTGTCTTTCTTACGCAACCCAGAAATGTGTGAAATATGGCCATGTAACACCTCTTCATCTACTCTCCAGTGACAGTACTTCTGCTTCATCCCAATCCCATTTTGGGGAAGCACAGGAACATGTAGTGTTCTTAGTGTTGAAGGTGTAGATACACAATCACAACTTACTACATGCTTGTGTTGGGCTTAACTATACTATATTTAAGCATTGAGGCCTGTGGAGGTGTGGTATAGGGCCAATATACCACAAATCCCAGAGGTTCCTTATTGCTATTATAAACTGGTTACCAATGTAATTAGAGGAGTACAAATAAATATTGGGTCATACCTGTGGTATACGGGTGGTCTGATATACCACGGCTTTCAGCTAATCAGCATTCAGGGCTGGAACCACCCGGTTTATAAATGCCCTTTTGGGCTTTCCAGGGTGCACATGCTTCTGTGTTGGCACCACACCTAACAAACAGGCCGTGGCTAAGTGTCACTAAGAGCCTGCGGTACTGGTGGGATCAGAGTCCCGGTCACGTCCAAGGAACACAAATGGGTTTCCATAGTGAGGTACTCAAACCATTAGGTTTGCATTTAGGATATTATGACGTAACCTTAATAGAGGTCTCTGATTAGAACTATCCACCACACTTGAGTTTACTAGCATTCTGAGGTAGTACTCTGAAAGGAATAGAGGGTTTCAGCCTCTACTGTAGTCCACGTTATTAAAGTAGTGATGGTGCTTAGACTTCCTGTGTAATCGAAGGAACACGTACACATAGTAATATGATACCTCATACACAAGTCTATCACGTTCCTGACCTTATTTCCTTTGTTCAGTATTGTTTATTTGGTCAGGACGTGACCTGGGTGGGCATTCTATGTTATGTGTTTCTATGTTGGGTTCATTGTTTGGCCTAGTATGGTTCTCAATCAGGGGCAGGTGTTTGTCATTGTCTCTGATTGGGAACCATATTAAGGTTGGCTGTTTTCACTGTTTGTTTGTGGGTGATTGTTGCCGTGTCTGTGTTTGTTCGCCACACGGTACTGTTTCGTTCGTTCGTTTGTTCCTGTTCGTGCGTTTATGTTTTATGTGTTCTCAAGTTCAGGTCTGTTCACGTCGTTTTGTATTTTGTCAGTGTTCTGTTTTGTGGGATCATCATTAAAATTCAGCATCATGAACATTTACCAGGCTGCGCCTTGGTCCTCCTCTCTTCCACCTAACAACGAGCGTTACAAAGTCACACTCTATTCAATGAATACCTATCAGTGTCAGCATTCAGGAAACACCTCTTGTTCATTGAACCCAGAAACACTTAGAATTAAAGTGCTTCCCCACCACAACCACAGTGTACGTGTAATTAAAGAGCGTGATCGCCTAATCAAATCTAGATTAACAATACTGTATTTTTCAACAATTACCAGACCTTTTAGTAATGATGTTACCGCTATAAAATAAACATGTCGAAAGCTTTTTAGAACAACCACCAATGATGCTGACCGTTTCAATGTACACTCAGCCAATGCTGACTGTTTCAGTGTACACTCAGAGAATTACCACGATTGTCTCGTAGGCATCACGTGATTGGTCCGGCGTACTAGGTTACCTCAGACGGTCTGAGGGGGTTGATTAGTTGGGACCAAATTGAATTCAGGGAGTCAGTCATCATCAAATGAATCAGAGTCCATTTTGTGCCTGACACGTCTTTTCAAATCTCTGCTGACTCAGGACATTCAATTTAATGCGCCATTACCCTTTCAAATGTCACTTCATTGTTTAATGTTTTATATCAAATGGCCTCCACTTGAAGCAAAAGCCAACCGTTTTGGATAGACCCAAATAAATGTTTAGATCCGGGCTCACAGAGAGAGTGAGTCAAACCCTATACTAACATAAACTGTTAAAAATATACAAATGTTTATGTTGGACTGCAAAGTCATCCCCATCATCATGACATACTAATATACACATTTGAAGTATGATGGAACACATTCATTGACATGTTTGACATGTTTCTGTTCTGTTTCCATTTCCACATACAGTATACGGATGAACCTCAGGTCTAAATCTTATTTTTTCCCAAACAGTAGAAAATAATGCTGCTGATAATATTACATTAAACAATATTCCTTAAATGTGCTTACATGTCTTTTACATGTCTTTTACATGTCTTTTACCTGTCTTTTACCTGTCTTTTACCTGTCTTTTACCTGTGTTTTACATGTCTTTTACCTGTCTTTTACCTGTCTTTTACCTGTCTTTTACCTGTCTTTTACATGTCTTTTACATGTCTTTTACCTGTCTTTTACCTGTCTTTTACCTGTCTTTTACCTGTGTTTTACATGTCTTTTACATGTCTTTTACTTGTGTTCCATTAGCAGTTTACTGTATTATTAGTGCATGTATACAGTATATTAAGCTGTATGACTGTTTATGCTTATACCTCTTGGCGCCAGAGCTGCCTTGAAAAAGAGATTAGTATCTCTGCTACTGTACATAATGGCATGATGTACTTTAGCATAAATTACTACAGTACCCATAATGCTCTCAACCGGTTTTATTTTAGCAAAGATATTCTGACAAAAACATAATGGTGTCATAAGTCTCCTTATTGACACATGGTGTCATAAGTGGATTACGAAACCACGCCCCCTTACCAATAGAATCTCAAGGGGGACTCACCTGATTAAATAAAGGACGGATAAGCTTACCATCAGGGAAGCAGTTGTCAGGATCCATGGTCTCTTCGGCCATCTCCGAATACTCATCCTCTTCCTCCCCTGGCTTCCTCAGATCCACTGTGCTGCCCTCTGAAAGGCTGACGTCATCCTTTACCTGAGGAACACATGCAATCAGAGCCATGTTAGATGAAAATATATATTATATATTACCATTGATATATTGGTAATATAGTAGAAGGTGATCTGGTATGTATGGAGAGAGAATCGCTCCGTCTTTTTCTCCATCTATAAAAACCATTCAGAAGGAAATAATGAATAACTACTACTGTCATGATGACTAATAACTACTACTGTCACTGTCTCTGGACATATTTGATTTTCACATTCTGGTGCCTATAAAGTCTGGGTAGGTCTAATATGACATCTAACCTGGCATTTCCTTTGTGGCTTTTATCGTATTGTATTTTACAGCACATCTTAATCTGCAGCATTTGTTTCAATCTGATCTGGTAAATTTCAAGTCAAGCAATCAGAGATCTGGAGTGAGATTTATAGCATCAGCCTTTAATAGACAGAAGAGGTGTAGTAAGATGGATATTTTGAAAAAAATCCAGGCAAAACCCAGAGACTGCATTGTTGGAAATGGACCGGTAAGGAAGCATTTCCCTGTTGTTTATGAAACATGTGACAAATAACATTTGATTTGACTCTCTAGATTGGGATTCATTTTGATATTTGTTTCCTCACACATACATTATAAAAGCAAGAGGTTGCCATGTTCACCTGTTACAGTAAACACTGAGGCAATACAAGACCAATCTACTTGAAGACACACTTCCAGTAACCCTAACAGTGTGTGTGTGTGTGTGTGTGTGTGTGTGTGGGGGGGGTGTGGGGTGTGGGGTGTGGGGTGTGGGTGCATGTGTTTGAGTGCATATCAGAGTGGGAATGTTGATGGAGATGATGAGTGAAGCCTAACGCCGCGAACACACCGACAGCGTCATTGCGCAAAATGGAACACAGCATCATCTGGATATGTACTGTGTGGAACAAAAGTTCAACATTCACCTTCTGTTACCATTTCTGTCAAGACGTTTAAACACATACAATTTGATGCATATGTTCTATAAATCCAATGTACGCACAACACAGAATGCACACAAGGAGAAACAGAAAGAGCAAGAAAGGGGGGGAAGAGGAGAGACAGAGAAGAGAGGGGGGGGGAAGAGGAAGAGGAGAGACAGAGAAGAGAGAGGGGGGGAAGAGAAAGAGGAGAGAGAGACAGAGAAGAGAGACAGAGAAGAGAGGGGGGGAAGAGGAAGAGGAGAGACAGAGAAGAGAGAGGGGGGGAAGAGGAAGAGGAGAGACAGAGAAGAGAGACAGAGAAGAGAGGGGGGGAAGAGGAGAGACAGAGAAGAGAGACAGAGAAGAGAGGGGGGGGAAGAGGAGAGACAGAGAAGAGATACAGAGAAGAGAGAGGGGGGGAAGAGGAAGAGGAGAGACAGAGAAGAGAGACAGAGAAGAGAGGGGGGGAAGAGGAGAGACAGAGAAGAGAGACAGAGAAGAGAGGGGGGGGAAGAGGAGAGACAGAGAAGAGAGAGGGGGGAAGAGGAAGAGGAGAGAGAGACAGAGAAGAGAGGGGGGGGAGGAAGAGGAGAGACAGAGAAGAGAGGGGGGGAGAGGAAGAGGAGAGACAGAGAAGAGAGAGGGGGGGAAGAGGAAGAGGAGAGAGAGACAGAGAAGAGAGGGGGGGAGAGGAAGAGGAGAGACAGAGAAGAGAGACAGAGAAGAGAGGGGGGAGAGGAAGAGGAGAGACAGAGAAGAGAGACAGAGAAGAGAAGGGGGGGGGGAAGAGGAGAGACAGAGAAGAGAGGGGGGGGAAGAGGAGATACAGAGAAGAGAGGGGGGGGAAGAGGAGATACAGAGAAGAGAGGGGGGGAAGAGGAAGAGGAGAGACAGAGAAGAGAGAGGGGGGGAAGAGGAAGAGGAGAGACAGAGAAGATAGAGGGGGGGGAAGAGGAAGAGGAGAGACAGAGAAGAGAGAGGGGGGGGTGAGGAAGAGGAGAGACAGAGAAGAGAGACAGAGAAGAGAGAGGGGGGGGAAGAGGAGAGACAGAGAAGAGAGAGTGGGGAAGAGGAAGAGGAGAGAGACAGAGAAGAGAGGGGGGGAAGAGGAAGAGGAGAGACAGAGAAGAGAGAGGGGGGGAAGAGGAAGAGGAGAGAGAGACAGAGAAGAGAGAGGGGGGAAGAGGAAGAGGAGAGACAGAGAAGAGAGAGGGGGGGAAGAGGAAGAGGAGAGGGGGGGAAGAGGAAGAGGAGAGAGACAGAGAAGAGAGAGGGGGGGTGATGGATTGAGAGAGAGACAGAGAAGAGAGGGGGGGGCGATGGATTGAGAGAGAGACAGAGACAGAGAAGAGAGAGGGGGGGAAGAGGAAGAGGAGAGAGAGACAGAGAGACAGAGAAGAGAGAGGGGGGCGATGGATTGAGAGAGAGACAGAGAAGAGAGAGGGGGGGGGGCGATGGATTGAGAGAGAGAGGAACTTTAAGACAAAGCAGATCTCTCTTGACAAGTGGCCGCTGTGCCTTACTCTCTTAGAGACTAACTGTTGAAATGCGTCCTGTCTGACGACACCTCTGTACTGAGGAGAAGGAATCATCCGTAATCAACCTTCACAAACTACATCTGACCAGATACAAAGGCACAGGATGCGAGGAGCAGGGAAAAAATAGAGCGAGACAAAACCCCTTCTTTACTTCAAAGGCTCGTGTTTTGCCAAGCTGTAACATCTCAATTTACTGTACGAGGCCAGCAACAAAGATGTGAGCCCCTGACACTGATCTTTTCCTGAATGTAGAGACCATTTTACCTCCATAAGGATAATGATGATGGATTGTATTTACATATATATAATGCCGGATTGCACTTCTTTTCAATATGTCTCAGTGCAATGCATTGTTGTAAGGGTAACTCACATGATAAAACAGTCCCAAATGTAGGGAAAATTATGAATAGTTGGACAAAAAAATAAATACCTGTACACTATTGAGCACACACGTAAACTTTTCCAATAGGTTTTCAGTCTTCAACAGTGTGTGATTTCTATACAGGATCTATTTATTTTCTATACAACAGCTGGGTCTAATCCTGAATACTGATTGGTTAAAACCGCATTTCAGCTAGTGTCCATTCCATTTTATACAATTGGTGGGTCTAATCCTGAATGCTGATAGGTTAAAACCACATTCCAGCCAGTGTCCATTCCATTCTATTCACCTGGAAAAATAATGGTTCTACTTTTGAACGAACTATTTGCACCGGGCTCTGTGGACTACTCGCAGTGTATCGTAGTGTCTGAGGTAAGGTGACAACACCAGAGTCAATAAGACAGTCATGCATAAACACAGAGTAAAGTCTGGGTAGAGGAAGTTCCAGGGTGATGAATGTCAGCCTTCGGCATAATAGAACCCTCAATGCGCTCCATCTTTAAATCATTCTTTAATTCATATCCTTCATGGCCATGTGTCATTTAAAAGGATGGTGCACCCCAAAACTGAAGTATGACCGATGTTTTTATATTTGTAAAGTGGGCTAAAGTGGAGCACAATCCATACCTTAATTCATCTATTCTGTTGAATACTTTTTCATTTTGGAATTCCCTATGCATTTCCTCCACCCTCTAGGATGTTAGCCTTGGAGAGCACCGCTGAGCGAGAGGGATGACTTAACAGTTCAGTAGATGTTCTCAACTGTCCAATACAGCCATACAGTCATTCTGTACAGACAATAAAACGAGGCGGCCCTTCAACAAACAATCTTTACTCCAATTTCGCTCCCACATTCTCTGGGCATTAGAGGATCAGTATTATATTACCGCTGCCAATAACCCACGAATGCCCGACAATAACTACAACATCAATCTAAAACCAATACTGTACAGTCATTGTCCTGCTCAACTTTATGAAGCTTTCTTTTCTTTTTCCTCCTAAATAAACAGATAAACCTTTTATGTCATCTCATCTCTTGAGTTTTACTGGTCATGCCATACCTATGTCAGACTTGTAACAACATATCATCAGATGGACAGTACCTGTCATGCGGGCATCACATGAGCCTTTGGGTTTTACGGAATCGTCAGGCTCAGCTAAGGGGGGCCCTACTGTGACAAGGTCAGCTATGTCTGGTAAAAGCACTGATGATGGACTCACAAACCCCCACGGTCCTGATACACATACCAGGGGCATTGCCCCCCCATATGACAGACCTATAAATAGCCCCTTTGTAGAGAGAATGGATAACTAACACGAGTTAGACACGAGAGTGTGCAACACACACACACACACACATCCCAACTCTATGAAACAGGACTCCCCTGAATGCATGTATAGCCATGTGTTGTTGTCAGAAGCCACCTGCGGGTAGTCTCTTTGCCTCTACGGGGTTAAAGGGGGTTAAGGGTCAGGGGTCATGTACACATGGTGTAGTGTCAGGCATTAAGGGTGGCCATGAGGTATTTAATGGGTCCCAAAGAGCGACACAATAAGATAGAAGAGAAACTGCCAAAGTAAATGCCCTGCTTGAGTGACACTCTTCTTGGCCTGGCTAGCCAAAGAGAGGTATGTTTTATAGAACGCACCAGGGAGAAGTCTGGAAAGTGGCTATAGTTGGCAGTGTAATATATGGATGAATAAGGAGGTATCTGTAAATGTCAATATGAACGACAACTGTTTCTATCATCACTACCGATAACACTCTGGGGTGCAGCAAAAACCTTCCTCCTGGGGGAGATTCCCTAAAAACACACCGCTTCGATACAGCTACGACTTTTATGTTGCAGGTTAAGAGAACTCACACAGCAGGTTAGGAGAAGTAACGTAGCAGGTTAGGAGAATTAGGTTAAGGTTCGGAAAATGGTTAGGTGTTGGTGAAAATGCTTTCCTAACCTGCTACGAAAAGTCACTTGCAACAAAGTGGCGTATTTTATGGAGGCTCCCCCTGGGGAGCTACCCCCCCCAAACCCTAATCTACCCCACCATATGTTAATGCTTACAAGGACCTTGACTGGCTGATAAAGTGAATCAGGTGTGTTACAACAGGGTTGGAGCAAAAGCCTGCATACCCATTTATCCCAGAGGAGGCTTGGCCCCAACCCTTATTTAGACATGAAGAGCCACTGACATGCTAGGAGAAATTCCCTGCCAAAACAATTTCAAGCATCTTTCAGTGAATGAATTATACCAGAAAAAAGGTCTTATCTCATCATCTATCCCATTTCCTCATCAGTCTCCTCTGGGATCTGAGGCGGCCCCGGTTGTTGCCGTGGTTGCGTTCGGACACAGCTGTGCGGCGTTACACAACCGTTGGTCCCTGGAGGACCCGAGCCATCAGAGCCGATGCTCATACCTCACACTTCCTGCTCTTCTCCAAGACTGACAACGACACGATGCTGCCAGAGACATTCGTAACCCTTATACGTACCACTACGCCACTTAGAATAGATGGCCAACACATACAGTAGCTTCATTCCATGCAATTACTTTGGTAATCAGAACGTTTTAAATGACTCAACTGTGAATTGCTAATAACACGCAAATTGCATAATTTACTAACACTGAAAGGAACATGATTGAAAGTTTCAACTAGTTTACTAGTTAAACCCAAACAAATCACATGTTCTATCTGGAGCACACTGAGGTATTTACCCTTGGGGTTAGCAGAAGTAAAAGTTAAGCACACTGGCAGGAAGTGTAGCACTGTAACGTGAGCATGGTCTCTCTATGTTTAACAGGATTAGCCTTGTACAATAACCTTGTTAGTGGGATAATCAACATAGGCTTCCCGCTAAAACATTATCAAGCCATTAGTGACATAGTTGAATTTCCAAGCTATGCTTATGATATACAATGGCTCAATGGTGTGAGGAATGGTCAGTAACAGCTCCAGCCTCTACAAACACAAACACACACACACATCACACACCCCACGTGCCACACACACATACACACCCACCCTCCGAGGTGTAAAAAGTGGTCCGGGCCTTGGCCCCTGTAGTGATGAATCAGACAGACAGGCTGTTGACTAAGGAAGAGGTAAGGTGGAGGTCAGAGGTTAAAACATGCCATCTACATTGTCCCAGTCTTTCAGCCGGCAGTGACATAACAGCTCATATGGGAGGTTTGTCTGCATGTGTGCTAGCACTGCTTTTCTCTCACACCCTCCCCCCCCAGCCACGCTTTGACGTTAAGGAGTTGTGAAAGGGACGAGCCGCGTCTGCCTCCGCTGCACACTCTCCACAGCAAAAACTAAAGCAGAGACACTTTGTTTCCTGCTGCTAACCTATATGTTTTGGATGTTTCTATTTTTTTTTACAATAGAAAACACACACATACATACGACAACATACAGAAATATCCACAACATCACCCCTGCCCTGTGTTGAATGTTTCTAGTTCACTTTTAGGTGCTAACTAATGTTTCAGGGCAACATTCTCTCTCGCTGCCCTTTTCCTGACAAGGGATAGCGACAGGCACACATCCGAGGCCACGGTTTCATGAATAGATGCAGACGGTTGATTTTTATGCCATGTTTTCCCTTGTGGGCCAAATCCCTGTATGCATAGGAAACTGGCTAGGGAAATAGAGGGAACGGCACACCACCATGATAATCTACACATTGAGCCACAGCAAACGTTTATGGAACATTTCACAAACGTGGAAGCCTGATATAAGCTTCATTGGAGACATGTACAGAACAGGTTGTTGAGAGAGGACAGGTGTAGAGAAAGATAAAACAGAGTGAGTGGGTGGATGGGCAGGTGGACCGAGATGGAGGGAGTGAAGAGATAAAAGAGAGAAAAAGAGAACAAGGGAAGGTGAGAAGACAGGTGCGTAGTGTGATTAAAGCAGGTGGGCAAGACGTAACCGCTCTCTTAAAACTGATTGGAGCACAGGTGTGCAAAGAGACAAACCAGTCAGCTCTGTTTAGAGAGCGAGAGAGACAGAAAGAGAACACAGATGCTTTTTGTCTCTCACTTTCTCTCCCTCAACAACCTGTTCTACATGCTGGTAATTCTGTATCATGTTCCTATAAACAGTCATTGCTCGATATACTACAACCTTGTAGTACACACCGGTAGTATGCCGAGCCCTCTCTCCCTCTCTCCTTGCCTCAACTATTTTAACAAGTTAAATTACAGTTTTACATTTATTCAAGGAGCCTGGCTCATTTCAAATGCCTCCTTATCAACATAAATTCATCTTTGAAAGTGACCATAACCCCCAGACAACAAAGTAACAGCACACGTTCTAGCTTCCTATAGTGGATGCAGACACAGAGACAGTAATGTTAAAGACAAATGCAGGCAAACAAATGCACTTTGCCCTTAAGGATCTAATTCCATATTCCTGATTGGGCGGAAATATAGAGGGCCATTGTTACCAAATGGAAGAAGGACCCAATTGCCAAAATAGTAGTATAAATCTTTAGAAAGGGGTAAAATTGGACAGGGCATCCATTTTGGGAAGAGTCCGCTTGGGGCCAAATTGCTCTGGAGGAAACGAGAAAACAAAACAAGGCATGAAAATAGCCTTTGTGCGTGGGCTCGGAGCGGCTCACTTGGAGAGAGGGATAGGGATGGAGCGAGAGAAAGGGAGGAGGGAGAGAGTGAGAGATAGAGGGAGCGAGAAAGAGAGAAGGCTTTCTCTCTCCCTCTAAGGCTCTCTCTCCAGTTATTAGCCTCGCTAAGCAACCTCTCAGGCCAGAGAGCGAGTGAGCGAGAGAGAGAGAGAAAGAGAGCGAGAGAGAGCTACAATAATTCATTAATCTATCTGATCCTCAATTAGTAGACACAATAAACAGCACAGCTCTACCATTTCATGAGCGAGCCAGTTTCAGAAAACTAGCTTTAATACTGCAATATTTTCACTATGCGCAATGGTAAAATGAGTAAAAATAACTCAAAATGTCTCTCTGCTGTCAAGAAGGGGGCTGCTAAAACGTTTTGCTCGCAATGTGGTGGTGGCTATGCACATTTTGGGTACGCAGACCTGTGAGCAACTGCAGATTTTGTGTGGCCCCCACCCCATCAAAGTTGCCCATCCATGCTGTAGAGTGAAACAAGACAAACTCTGTCATGATTCCATACCTACCAGTAGTCTGCACTCTGGAGTCAATTACTAATTAAAGATGCAGTCTGGGATCTTAGTTAAGCACTTACAAATTCAGAACATATTGTACCAATTAGAATTCGTAACATATTATACAAATTGCACTTTTTCTTTGCAGGACGTAACATATCATACGAATTGCACTTTTTCTTTGCAGGACGTAACATATCATACGAATTGCACTTTTTATTTCCAGTACGTAACATATCATACGAATTGCACTTTTTCTTTGCAGGACGTAACATATCATACGAATTGCACTTTTTCTTTGCAGGACGTAACATATTATACGAATTGCACTTTTTCTTTGCAGGACGTAACATATCATACGAATTGCACTTTTTACTTGCAGGACGTAACATATCATACGAATTTCACTTTTTCTTTGCAGGATGTAACATATCATACAAAATGGATGACGTAGAACACAATTTTCGGGGACCCATTTTTGCTCGTGAGCAATAATTTCAAAACTACTGGCTGAAATTATACAAAAGCTCTAGAGCATCACTTAAAAGTAGAAAATATTAGCTTAACTAACCAGGTATCCATCCAACCTTTTTATGCACATAAAGTACATGTTGGATAATTTTTTTTACAACAGGCCAGATTGAAACAGCAAATTTTGTTAGTAAATTTAGTTAGTAAAACAAAATCCGCTAGACAAGGTGGTGTTACGAATCCCGCAGAGGATGGTGCCTCTTCCCGTTCGGGCGGCGGTCGTCGTCTCCGGCCTACTAGCTGCCACCGATCCCCTTTTTCTGTTTTCATTTAGTTTTGTCTAATTGGTTGCACCTGTTTTGTGTTTAGGGTTAGTGAGCTATTTAAACCCAGTTGGCCCGCCCACTTTTGTGCGGCTTGTTATTCTGTTTTGTGGTGTTTGTTATAGTGTGGATTTTGTCCTAGTTATTATTGGACTGTATCGTGACGCGCCCTTTTGTTGTGTGGCGTAGCCGTCTCATTTATATTCTGTTTGGAATATTAAAATATCCACTTGCTCGGAACTACCCTGCTCTCTGCGCCTGACTCCTTCATTCACCATTGGAATCTTAACAGGTGGGATCTTTTTGTGTCTGTAAAATTAATTATGCAAGAAATGGCGATGGAAGCCTTTTATTCGCAAATATTGATATTATAACCATCATATCAAAGTAAACTTGGAGCCATGTTGTGTGGTCCTCCCACAACAACTGGGGAGGACATGCAGTTTATTAGGCTACTGATCAAATCAGTTATGATGAACTTCACAGGGTGGTGAAAGTGCAAGGTGATGAGCTTGATGCTCCTTTCCAATAAATTGCACTACACAGCTGATTCAAATAATCAAAGCTTGATGACAAGTTGGTTATTTGAATCAGCTGTGTAGGGCTCGCCGGGGGGTACATTTGCTATAAAATGCAATGCAACTTTTTGGGGGGACAAAACCATCAGTAGAGTTGAAAACACATGGAAAAATATTTAACTTGTATTTTTTATTCTGTACACGGGAATTTAACCGCAAAAGTTACCACGTCATCACGCACAGCCTTTTATCCGCAGCAAGTCAATTGTTTTAATGCAGATTTAAAAATATTTGCATAAAAATCTTTCGCCAATTGGATGGAAACCTAGTTTATGAGGAGATAACAATATCTGAATAGCTCGTATCGCAAAGATGCAGCTGATATTGTTATAGACTTTCCAGTATCGGTACCCAACACTACCACCAACCCATCCTACCTGCTTGCTCTCCTCCACTTCCTCCTCTTCCTCCTCCTCCTCCTCTGAGCTCTCGCTCTCATCCTCATCATCATCATCCTCCTCAGGGAACTCCACGTCTGACTCGCCAGGAGCGATGGGCACGCTGATGGTCAGATTGGGGTTTGTCATGTAGCTGTCATCGACCTCCGGTACCATTATCTTCCCTCCGTGGCGCCCGATCACCCCGATCCCTCCCCCCACCGTCACCACTGTCCCGTTGCCCACCTCGCCAAGCGGAGCACCGTGGCTCAGCCTCTTGAGCTTCAGCATGGCCTTTGTTTCTTTTCTCTTCTGCCGTCGCCTCTTGAAGTTGCCGTTGAAGAAGTCACAGATCTACAATGAAGTAATGAACTACATTTACAAGATGCGATGAACTTGTATTTTTGTATGTACTTCATTTTTTCCCGGTGATTCATTTGTTTGTTTGGTTGTTATTGGTTGTTTTATTTTGCCCCGTCGTACATTTGTGTCATATCTTACCTAGAATCTATGTAATTGTCCACACTATATAGTAAAAAAATGTATATCATAATTATTAAATAAAAATATATGAAAAAAGTGTCCGACCTGGCTTCGGAGCCAGCCCATGCCGCTTTTGATGCGGCCAAGAGCGATCTGCAGGTTGTTCATCTCGCCGTCGTCGTCGGGCGCCGAGAGGTTGTCCGAGCTGAATGAGCTGAGCAGCAAGGCTAGGAAGAGGTTGAGTACCTGGGAGGAGTAGAGAGGGAGATGAGTTTGAATAAAGCCTTGTCCTTCTGTTTAGTATAACTAGGTAAAGTCATTGAGGAATATGTGCCAAACTGGAGTCCTTAAGATGTTATTACTTTTACCTTGATTGAAAAGTTAGTCACAAACAACATCTTACAGTTAACCATACAGCTGGATAAAAAGACTAGATAAAGCTAGCCTGCGGGTTTGGTTCCTGAGTCGGTGTGGACGGAGAGGGCCCAGATGTGTAACACTAGAAATGTGAACAGCAAGAGTGATTTGAGCCCGGTATAAATGTCAGCCTCCAACTGGAACCGGAGATCTCCTTGTCCATGTTAAACAAGAGAACCTACTCCTCTGGGTTGTAGGGCTGTGTGGTTTTAGTGTGTGTGTGTGTCCATGCATCCGTGCTTCTGTGTGTGCCTGCCTGCAATTGCGGATGCGTGTGTGTGCATGTGTGTGCGCTTGTTTGATTAAAGTGCACGTGGCAACCATGGTCCCTTAGACACAGGGCCACTTTTCCTCAGTTTAGTAAATGTCAACTGTGCATGCAGTTTCATGATGGAATTTCATTACCATCGTGTAATGATTACAAACACCATTTTGTAGTCAAATTTAGATTTTTCTCCATATCCTAACATGAGCTTCACTAATGAAATCCTTTCTGTGAATTGATAGAGCCTATCAAAGTAACATTACAATTTTTCCCCGGGGGCCGCATTCGGTCCTCAAAGAGGTCTGGAAGACCGCACTGAAAGTCAGTTATAGTTCCTCTACGTCTTATGTTTGACACCCCTGTCCTAGACCTAAAATGCATTGTTTATGTTTACCTAAGACGGTTCTCTCTCTGTTTCAGGCTCATAGCTGTTGTAGCAACACATCAATCAAATCAATCCAAATCAATTAATTGTCATGTCATTCATCTGTTTCTTGATAAACATCAATTTATTATGCTGCCAGCATCAATCAAAGTTGACACTGTTCATTGGTTCTGAAATTATGAAATTTGGTAAAGTGAAAAGCAAAATTGCACGTGAGTGCCTCGCGTGTTCCCAAATTACCAAAGGGAGCGAACTATCATAGTGCGTACGTTGTGCATGTATTCATCCATATGTGTATGTGTGTATGTGTGCATGTGCATGTGTGTGTGTGTGTGTGTGTGTGTTTGAGGATGGGAGTTGGAGGCCCTGGACCCCCTGTGCCTGCCCCTCCCACCCCCTGTGCCCCATGCCCATCTCGCCACGCCTGGTGCCCACTGTGACAGGTGTAATTGGGTGTCTGGTTTTTCTATTTTCTGCCCTGCTACACTTGTCCTTTAAAACACACCGTCCATGACATCCTGCCATCTCAGAGAGTGATACAGCAAAACCCCATGTTGTCCACTGAATCACCACCTCATCTTGCTTCCAACCATTCCATTTTTTCAGGTCAAGAAGAGGTGTTTTAGGATGTAGGCTGATTTTGGGACGGGGCTTTTTAGGTTTGCAGGATGTGGTCGACCTTAGAAATGATGGACATTCAGATCGACACACAACACTCCCCCACATGAGACACGTCCTAGCAGCTCCTCCATAAACACCTCATATCTCATCCCTTATATCCCAAGGAACCCACTGTGCTGCGCTGGGCAGATGAGTGCGTGTCAAATCGCCATACTCGCCTCGCGTGCTGTTATGTTATGTTTGTCACCAGAGTATCCCTGACATACCTAGCCAGGATAGAATCAGCCATAAGCTGCTTTATCATGATTGATATATATATGGCATAGTCGGCTGCTTTACCATGACTATAAATATATATGGCACAGTCGGCTGCTTTACCATGACTATAAATATATATGGCACAGTCGGCTGCTTTACCATGACTATAAATATATATGGCACAGTCGGCTGCTTTACCATGACTATAAATATATAGGACATAATCGGCTCAACCCTCCTCTTCCAACCTCCATCCACCCCGATGTTGTTACAATGAAATCCCCTCCACGGAATTACCAACGGGTAATATAATTTAAGCTATAGTGCTATAATGCTAGGATAAACCTTATAGGCTACTAGGATTTTATTGTCCAGACCAAATTGGCTATTATGGTGAATGTGTCCTTTTTTTATTTAATGATTAATTTGCATTGTATGGCTACTGTAGCCTATAGGGGAAAAGAACGACTGTACATCCAACTTGATTAGCAGATATAATGTAAAGGGGAATTCTCAATTCCCAACAGGATTACTAGGAACTCACAAACACCTTGGGATGCTCTTCATTTGGTGATGTCAGTCAGTCAGCCAGTCATTCAGCCAGTCAGTCAAGCACACAGATTTGCGCATTGGCACACACAAAGACACAGGGCGGGTTTAGGGTCATGAAATATTGTGTGGATGAAGGGCAGGTAGGTGGCGGGTGGGTTGCATAAAGAGAAAACAATACCTTAAATAATGTATATTTATAGGTTACATTGAGGTTTTTCTTTGATTATTTCATCTGGCATTAGTGTGTAAGCCTAAGCGTTAGGGCCTAACTGTACGGGTGCCAAATAGCCTACATACCAATCGCCAAATGCTTATGGGAGCTGGCAGAGAAAGTGAATGTCAGTCCATGGAGGCAAAAGGACAAAGTCTGAGTTTAATTCAAGAAGAGAAAAGCTGTGGAGAGTTGAAAATAAATAGGCAGGGTCGGAAAATGAATGTTTTGGAGAGATTAGTGGTGAAAGAGGACGATAGCAATGCCTATTTGGGATTATGGTGAGGCGCTACAGTTGAAGTCGGAAGTTTATATACACCTTAGCCAAATACATTTAAACTCAGTTTTTCACAATTCCTGACATTTAATCCTAGCAAAAATTCCCTGTCTTAGGTCAGTTAGGATCACCACTTTATTTTAAGAATGTGAAATGTCAGAATAATAGTAGAGATAATGTTTATTTCAGCTTTTATTTCTTTCATCACTTTCTCAGTGGGTCAGAAGGTTACATACACTCAATTAGTATTTGGTAGCATTGCCAATAAATTGTTTGACTTGGTTCAAACGTTTTGGGTAACCTTCCAATAGCTTCCCACAATAAGTTGGATGAATTTTGGCACATTCCTCCTGACAGAGCTGGTGTAACTGAGTCAGGTTTGTAGGCCCCCTTGCTCGCACAAGCTTTTTCAGTTCTGCCCACACATTTTCTATAGGGTTGAGGTCAGGGCTTTGTGATGGCCACTCCAATACCTTGACTTTGTTGTCCTTAAAGCCATTTTGGAACAACTTTGGAAGTATGCTTGGGGTCACTATCCTTTTGGAAGACCTATTTGCGACCAAGCTTTAACTTCCTGACTGATGTCTTGAGATGTTGCTTCAATATATCCACATAATTTTCCTTCCACTAGATGCCATCTATTTTGTGAAGTGCACCAGTCCCTCCTGCAGTAAAGCACCCCCATAACATGATGCTGCCACCCCCGTGCTTCACGGTTGGGATGGTGTTCTTCGGCTTGCAAGCATCCTCCTTTATACTCCAAACTTGTGGATGTCTACAATTGTTTTTCTGAGGTCTTGGCTGATTTCTTTTGATTTTCCCATGATGTCAAGCAAAGAGACACTGAGTTTGAAGGTAGGTCTTGAAATACATCCACAGGTACACCTCCAATTGACTCATATTATGTCAATTAGCCTATCAGAAGCTTCTAAAGCCATGACATCATTTTCTGGAATTTTCCAAGCTGTTTAAAGGCACAGTCAATTTAGCGTATATAAACTTCTGACCCAATAGAATTATGATACAGTGAATTATAAGTGAAATAATCTGTCTGTAAACAATTGTTGGAAAAATGACTTGTGTCATGCACAAAGCAGATGTCCTAAACGACTTGTCAAAACTATAGTTTGTTAACAAGAAATTTGTGGAGTGGTTGAAAAACGAGTTTTAACGACTAAAACCTAAGTGTATGTAAACTTCTGACTTCAACTGTATACAAATTAGACAGTCACAAGACGGGGACTTCAAAGGCCTATGGCACATCAAGCGACTCTAGAATACTGTTCATATGGGTAAAATGGGAACTAAAATCTGGATACTGACTGTAGGTCTATAATCTCTGACAGAGCCCCTAACTCTAACCCTATCCTTAATCATTTTAGATAACCCTTCCCCTAACCCTTAGCCTAGCTAACGTTAACGTTAACCACCTGGCTAACGTTATCAACAACAAATTAAAATTCCGAACATATCATACATTTTTCAAATTCGTAACATTGTTCGCTTTGCAAATTCAAAAACATTTGTCCGAATTGCAATTTGTAACCCGTCATACAAAATGGATGCTGGACATCTACAAATGAATACATACCATACGAAACCTAACATATCATACTAAGTGCAGTGTCTCGGATTTACGTCCAGAATAATATGAAATGCTGTGAGACCAGGTTGCTTTTCTTAAGTCAGGACAATGACATGACAATGCCAACACATCACATGCATTTGTGTGCCATTAAACGCACCCACTGATTGTCACGTTCTGACCTTAGTTCCTTTTATATGTCTTTATTTTAGTTTGGTCAGGTCGTGAGTTGGGGTGGGCATTCTATGTTGTTTTTCTATGTTTTGTTCTGTATGGTATATTTCTATGTGTTTGGCCTAGTATGGGTTCTCAATCAGAGGCAGGTGTCAGTCATTGTCTCTGATTGGGAGCCATATTTAGGTAGCCTGTTTTCTATTGTGTTTTGTGGGTGATTGTTTCCTGTGTTTGCACCATACGGTACTGTTTCGGTGTTCATTTATTCTCTTGTTCTTTTGTATTTTGTATTCATTCTCGATTAAATGATATTATGGATACGTACCACGCTGCATTTTGGTCCTCCTCTCCTTCCACCAACGAAAGCCGTTACACTGATGGTGTATGTACATCACCTCATTGCATAATAATAATAGAGGGAACAAAATAAACTGTGCTCCTGGTTCAATAAACAATTCCATGCCTTAATAACATCATCTGACCTTCACAGTTGGGCCTGGTGCATACACATCTGCACAGAATGAGATGTATTTGGATTCCCCTGCGGTGTGTGTATGTATGTGTGTTTTTTTGTTTTACTATCCTTGTGG
The DNA here is from genome assembly GCF_029448725.1 of Salvelinus fontinalis. NCBI lineage: Eukaryota > Metazoa > Chordata > Actinopteri > Salmoniformes > Salmonidae > Salvelinus > Salvelinus fontinalis. The sequence goes on from NC_074689.1 coordinate 28,575,885, forward strand.
GTACCAGAACTCCTCACAAGGATAGTAAAACAAGGAACAGTTGGACAAGTGGGGACATTTTGCAGGTCCCCATGAGGAAAAATGCTGTTAGGTTTAGGGGTTGGGTTTAGGGTTAGGGTTACAATTAGGATTATAATTAAGGTTGGAGTAAGGGTTAGGGGCTACGGTTAGGTTTTGAGTTAGGAGTTAGGGTTAGGTAACGTTATAGTTGTAGGGTTGGGGGTTTAGGGCTAAGGCTTAGGGTTAAGTTGAGGGTTATGGTTAGGGTTAGGGTTAGATTTAGGGTTAGGGGTTAGGGAAAATAGGATTTAGGATGGGAATCAATTATTTGTTCCCCACAAGGATAGCAATACAAACGGCTGTGTGTGTGTGTGTGTGTGTGTGTGTGTGCATGCGTCTATAAATTGATTATAGTGTGTGATCAGCGGTAAAGATCTGGGATGGGTGTCACTCACCATCCACATGACCCCTTCCTGTTCCCACTACCCTGGGATCTGATTGGCTGTCACATATGTTCAACCAGTAACGGATCAACTAGTCATGGCATGAGTTGACAGTGCTGGGTGAACGACTTCATTCATAGATTTATAGATTTTATATATCAATTTTCTTTTTTTACAGTCAACCATGCTCTATACCTACTGTATAGGAATATCATAGTATATCAAATATAATAATTAATATATAATATATCCTCCATCTTTGTCAGATATACAGTATATACAAATACTAGGCACTTAATTTATCTTGGAATTTGAAGCCCTGGTTCAACCCTGGGATTGATCTTAACACAAAGGAACAGCTGTCCAATAGGGGGACACGGACCCTCCCACCCACATCCTGCCATAGGATGAAAAAATGAATTAAACATTTGCTAAATGTCAACGTTTCAAGTCAATTTGGTGGATCTATCCGAGTCAGAGAAGATGTTTTGACGTGAGGGGTATGTGTCTGCCAGGGAAGAGCAGCATGGTTTTGATGATAAATGCTGAAGTGGAAGGGGAGGGTGCAGTAATGTCAGCTGCAGTAATTCAGGGCCACAGTGAATGACAGAGAAATGTGTGTGTGTGTGTGTGTGTGTGTGTGTGTCTGTTGTACTTGTTTTCCTACCTTATCAGGACCCCAATGTCCTAACAATTCTATCCAATTCACCTCAATGTCTTGACAGGGTAGCAAAACAATACCTTTGTATTGACTACTTTCTTATGTCATTCTCGCTGGCACTAAAAGTTTAAAAAGAGTTGATAGGGGACAGAATGCGGCCGGACCATCCTATAACAACCATATACATTACTCTTACAGAATTTCAACGTGGGCGAGGATATTGGAAATGTATTCAAAGCCTATTGGCTGACAACTTGTTTTTACACAGGACAGAATAATTAATAACTGACTAACAGTATAGATAGATAGCAATAAAAACTGTACCATAGAGGCACAGAACACGTTAGAGGAAAAACAAATATAAAAGTAACTTATTCAAGAAAGATCAAGTGTAATACTCTATATTTAAAAAAATTAAGCAAACTGGATGGAATATGGGGGAAAATGCACCAAATTATTATTTAAACTTCAACATAGAAATGCTACCAAAAATATTTTACTGAAACTTTTTAAAAATGACAGAGTCACCCATGATTCACAAAACAATACTTAGAAAGAGAAAGCAAAGTACTTTAAGCATATGTTTTCAGTTCAGTCTCCTCGATCTCCACTAACCGAAGTTAATTGTAAGGATTTTTCTATTAATAATGTAAAAATAACAGCTGTACAGAAAGACTCAAGTGAAGGCTACAGAGGAGGAACTTACAGAGGAGGAACTTAATGATGCAATTAAAGCCTTTAAGTCCCGAAAAACTGGTGTGCCATCCAGGGCTGGATGGCATACCAGTTGAGGAATACCAAACCTTTGTTTCTGTACTCAGAGGACCGTTATTAGCATGTTTTAACCATTCCTATAAAAAATTGTAGATTATCAGATACTCAACAAGGTCTGATTTCATTATTACTGAAACAGGACCCAAATGGTAAATATAAAGATCCAGTCCATAAAAGAAATTGGAGGCCCCTTACACTTACACAACCAGTGTTGTGATGCAAAAATTCGAGCAAAATGTATAGCGGATATAATTAAAAAGGTATTGTCGGATATTATTCATCCTAATCAGATTTTTTACATTGATGATACATTAGGGATAATATAAGACCAGTACTGGAAACAATAGAAAACTATGAACAATCTGGGAAATCAGGCCTGGCATTCATAGCTGACTTTGAAAAGGCTTTTGATGAACTACGGCTGGAATTTATATATAAATACCAGGAATATATAAAAAAAAAAAATTGGAGAATCTCTTATACAATGGGTTAAAGTTATGTATAGTAAGACTAGATGTAAAATAGTAAATAATGGCTACTTCTCAGCAAGTATTAAAACAAAGGGAATAAATTAGTCATAGTGGGCAGAACAAGCAAGGAAGAGCCAAGCATGAGCTAGTGAGATTCTATTTGCACGTTCTAGCATGCATTTGCATATTTCTGTTAGGGAATGCCTCCTCTGAAGTGTGCGAGTGCAATTTCTCAATTCGTCGTTGCATTTATCTAAACAACCCAGTTGTTTAGTTATTTGGCAACGGGTAACGTCTACAAAACTTAGTCCACTCTGTTCGTAACAACAGATTTTAGTTTTGGGAACTAAAAACTGTATTGAGATCAAATATTTCATTGACGAGAACATTGCAGAATTTCAGACAAAATGTCTTCTCCCACTGTCAGCCACTGGGCTTCCTCTCACTACCAAGTGAGGGTATAAACTATTGGCCAGTCTTTCAGTTTTTGCCATGATTCTCCTGTACTGTCCATCCGTGAGTGATTGAAGCAGGTAGAACAGGGCATGGCTAGGGTGGCTGGGGTCCCTGATGATCTTCTTGGCCTTCCTGCGACACCTGGTGTTGTAGGTGTTCTGTAGGGCAGGCAGTGTGTACCCAATGGTGCTGCATGTATCACCCTCTGAAGAGCCAGTCGGTCCAAGGCGGTGGAGTTGCCGTACCAGGCTGTGATGCATCCCAACAGTACGCTCTCGATGGTGCTGCTGTTGAACACTGTGAGAGCCCTCAGGGACAGCCCAAATTTATTCAGCATCCTGAGGTTGAAGAGTCGCTGTTGTGCCTTCTTCACTACGGTGTCAATGTGGTTAGACCATTTCAGCTTCTCTGAGATGTATACGCCGAGGAATTTGAAGTTACACGGCGGCCATGTTGATGAGAATGGGGGCGTGTCCAGCCTGGTTCCTCCTTAAGTCCACAATAATCTTCTTTGTTTTCGTAAAGTTGAGGGAGAGCTTGTTTACCTGGCACCACGCCATCAGAGTGCCTACCTACTCCCTATTGGCTGTCTTATCGTCTTTGGTGGTCAGGCCTACTACTGTCGTGTCGTCAGCGAACTTGATGATGGAACTGTGTGAGGCCACGCAGTCGTGGGTATACAGAGAATAAAGGATGGGACTGAGGATGCACCATTGTGGGGCTCCGTGTTGAGGATCAGTGTCGAGTAAGTAATGTTGCCTACCTTCACCACCTGTGGACGGCCCATCAGGAAGTCCAGGACCCAGTTGAATAGGGAGGAGTTCAGACCCAGGGCTGTGAGCTTTGTTAGGAGCTTATAGGGCACTATGATATTGAAGGTCGAACTGTAGTCGATGTACAGCATCCTCACATATGTATTCCTTTTGTCCAGGTGGGTAAGTGCAGTGTGCAGTACAATGGCGACTGCGTCGTCCGTGGATCTGTCAGGGCGGAAGGCGAATTGGAGAGGGTCAAGAGTGTCGGGGAGGGAGGAGGTGATATGGTCTTTGACTAGCCTCTCGAAGCACTTCATGATGATGGAAGTGAGTGCTACTGCTCGGTAGTCATTCAGTTCAGTTACTTTCCCTTTCTTGGCTACAGGGATTATAGTGGGTATAGAGGCCTGAGCTAGGGAGAGATTGAAAATGTCAAAGAACACAACAGCCAGCTGGTCTGCACTGCAGGGTTAACACGCAGGGTTAACACGTTTGAATTACATTACATATGTCCTCAGTGGAGACTGAGTGTGTAGCCCATGTTGTCATCGGGGGCTCTCCTCAGCAGCTCAAGGTCATTGTGCTCGAATCTTGAAAAAAAGGTGTTTATCACGTCTGGTAGGGTGGCGTTGGTGACCATGATGTGCCTGGCTTTCATTTTGTAATTGTTGATCGTTAGGAGCCCCTGCCACATATGCCTTGTGTCTGGTCTTGGCCATTGTGGAGAGGTTGGAGTCTGTTTGATTGAGTGTGTGGACAGGTGTCACGTCCTGACCATAGTGCTTATGTGTTTTGCTTGTTTTAGTGTTGGTCAGGACGTGAGCTGGGTGGGCATTCTAGTTTGTCTGTTTCTGTGTTCGGCCTAATATGGTTCTCAATCAGAGGCAGCTGTCAATCGTTGTCCCTGATTGAGAATCATATATAGGTGGCTTGTTTTGTGTTGGGATTTTGTGGGTGGTTGTTTCCTGTGTCAGTGTTTGTGCCACACGGGACTGTGACGGTTAGTACGTTTGTTATTTTGTATAGTGTCTTGTCTTCGTGTATATTAAATCATGGAAACTTACCACGCTGCACATTGGTCCTCCGATCCTTCGCGCCTCTCCTCGTCCGAGGAGGAGGAAGAGCTAGACTGCCGTTACAACAGGTGTCTTTTACACAGGCAACGAGTTCAAACAGGTGCAGTTAATACAGGTAATGAGTGGAGAACAGGAGGGCTTCTTAAAGAAAAACGAACAGGTCTGTGAGAGCCGGAATTCTTACTGGTTGGTAGGTTTTCAAATACTTATGTCATGCAGTAAAATGCAAATTAATTACTTAAAAATCATACAATGTGATTTTCTGGATTTTTGTTTTAGATTCCGTCTCTCACAGTTTAAGTGTACCTATGATAAAAATTACAGACATCTACATGCTTTGTAAGTAGGAAAACCTGCAAAACTGGCAGTGTATCAAATACTTGTTCTCCCCACTGTATATATGGGGGATACAACCTTCCCAGCTCTACAGATTATGCTGCAAAGAGACAGAATCATTAGATCATATGTTTTGGTAATGTCCATATGTAACTTGTTTTTGGTCCAATCTATCAATAATATAAAAATACTTGTCTAAAATGTTTATCTTTCATTTACAATCTATACAAACTATGAGAATAGAAAGGTTCAGAACTTTTGTGAAACATCACAGCACATTTGAAAAATATATGGCAAATAGAAATCAAAACTGGATGGTGTTCAGAGACAGATGGGAGGGGTCGAGGGTAGCTGAAGGATGGGTCTAAAAACAAACAATAGATAACTAATGTAAAATATACTGTGTCTGTAAAATATATATAGTATGTATAAGCTGGAAGTAGAAGCCTAAGTGTTTTTGTCCATTAGTTTACTCCAATTACTGGAGGTGAGGGATGGTAGGGTTAGGGGAAAATAATAAAGGACAATATATAAAAACATATATTTTATATATTTACAAATAAATGTATAGGAGATTGGTAATTATGCAGACAATTACATTGATGGAAGCCATTAAAGCTGATCTACCCCATAAACATTAAAAAAAAAACTTTGTTGAACATTTTCCATGTCCTGATTTGTTCAAATGCTATTTTAAGCTAAAGGGTTAGGTTTAGGGTTTTGGGGGTAGGGTTAGGGTTGGGGTTGGGGTTATGTTTAGGGTTAGGGTTTTGGGGGTTAAGGTTAGGGTTAGGATTAAGGTTAAGGTTAGTGTTAGGTTTAGGGTTATGGGTTAGGGAATATATGATTTTTAATGGTCAAGCATTTTTACTCCTCAAAAAGTCCTGACATTTCACAAAAATAAAGCTGTTTGTGTGTGTGTCGGGGTTGGGGGGAGGTGTTGTGTATATTTGTGCGTGTGTTTGTTCGTGGTACCTTAATTGGGGAAGACGGGCTTGTGGTAATGGCTGGAGCGAATGAGTGGAATGGTATCAAATACATGGTGTTTGATACCATTCTGCTCCAGCCATTATTATGAGCCGTCCTCACCTCAGCAGCCTCCACTGGTGTATATACTGTATGTGCACACACAAACACACACAAACACACACAAACACACACACACTTAACCAACATCCCACCTGACACTGCACCCATCATGTCAAAGTACTTTACTCTTCATAACAATAACATCAACAACATCATCAACAACAACAAACCAGTTGCCCTGTTTGAAGTATTAAACCCTGCGTTCGGAACAAATCACCTTTAACAGCCACAGCCTGCTTCCCCCTCCACAGCCTGCAGCTCTGGACCTCTGACTCTGTCCAAGACCAGAGGCAATATCGCCAAGTGAAGACCTCAACCCACAAAGGCGCTATAATCGCAAAATACACACAAACGTGCACATGCACACACCGGCTGCGGCAGCCTCACATCTCACTGGGGGAAGGGGCGGCAAAACGTGATGCATTCATCAATTTCCCCCGTGAAGGATTACAGAATGTTAGGAGTCCCATCCCACCTGAGCCCGACTCATTTAGCAGGAGCGTACCAATTAGTTAGATTGGGTCAGGCCTTTACTCCAGATAACTGGTATACTCTCATATAAATCTGTGAAAACACAATATAACAACCTGGCTAAAATAAAACTGGAGCTCAAACCAAACCACGTACTTGGTGTATTGGGGCACAGCAACAGAACGAACCAAGTAAGGCTTCTGCATCGCAAGAGGTTAGCTCAAGACTAGGGGAGAATACAGAGATATGTTGTGATAGCCTCAAGGGCCTTGAAGGTGCTGAGGCCTGAACGACAAGGCAGCAGTCTAGCCCCATAGCTCTCTAATGCTCCCTGCCTGCTTCCCTCTCTGAGACCCAGGGCAGCGCAAATGTCACCTGAACCAAATCGCTCATCACAGCATGCAGTCATGCTTTCCCACCACAAAACACCGGACACTGACTTGTGTTAGAGAGATAAACCCTGAGATACGAAGGCAGAATATTTAAGGTTGTCGGAATTGAAAGAATTATGACTCTGTGTCTTTCAGTTGTATCTATGTTGCCCAGAATTAGCCATCAGTTGAGTAACAAGCTACCAAGCTAAAGCTCACTAGCCCCCTCTCTCTCGCTCTCTCTCTCAATTCAATTTAAGGGGCTTTATTGGCATGGGAAACATATGTTGACATTGCCAAAGCAAGGGAAATGGATAAACAAAAGGGAAATAAACAAAAAGTGAACAGTAAATATTACACTCACAAGTTCCAAAATAATAGAGACATTTAAAATGCCATATTATGTCTATATACTGTGTTGCAACGATGTGCAAATAGCTAAAGTACAAAAGGGAAAATAAATAAACATAAATATGGGTTGTTTTTACAATGATATTTGTTCTTCGGCTCCCGAGTGGCGCAGCGGTCTAAGGCACTGCATCTCAGTGACTACAGACACCCTGGTTGAAATCCAGGCTGTATAACAACCGGCTACGATTGGGAGTCCCATAGGATGGTTCACAATTGGCCCAGTGTCGTCTGGGTTTGGCCAGTGTAGGCCGTCATTGTAAATAAGAATTTGTTCTTAACTGACTTGCCAGGTTAAATCAAATACATTTTTAAATTCACCGGTTGCCCTTGTCTTGTGGCAACAGGTCACAAATCTTGCTACTGTTATGGCACACACACACACACTCTCTCTCTCTCTCTCTCTCTCTCTCTCTCTCTCTCTCTAACAACTGATTATCCTAATTCAGGATAATCAGTGAAAGAGCTCAAACAAAGTCATAACAGAATTGTCATGTCATTTTTGTTCTGGCCAAATGACATTGGGTAACGTGTGTGTCACAGCACCTTCTATATCTCATCCTTTTTTGGAACACATCCCTTTGGATACAGCTGTATACATACACTGTACCTGTGGCTCCACCCTCCACCCCTGTGGCTCCACCCCTGTGGCTCCACCCCTGTGGTTCCACCCCTGTGGTTCCACACAGACTCGGGAGCCGTGTGACCCAGGGCAACTAGGGTATCTGTGTCTGCTCAGAGACACAGTGCACACGCCCTCGTCGGTCACACAGATGTGTGTGGCGTGTGTGTATGTGTGTTGCGTGAGCGAGAAAGGTTGGCTGGCGTCGCTGAGTGAACCTCACCAACATGAGAGAAGGATGATGCGCTGCTTACCTCACGGATGACTTGGGGTTGACCCTGTATACTCTCAGGACTGACGTTTCACCTGTGGCTTTAGGGGAAGGCCCTGGCTACATGTGTCAGTTTCAGGTCATTTGATGGGTGAGAGAACTCATTTGTCTGTGCAAGTTCTAGGTGTGACCGGCCGAGTATCGAACCTGGGTCTGTTAGCACGCTGAGACTGTTAGCACGCTGAGCTAAAGACCTGGGATTGGCATGGGGAGCTAATGCAAGTCTTCAGGCCTGAGGAAAATATCCTTCTTCCTTCATCGTTGTCTAATACCCTTTCACACTAATGTACCAACCCGAACCATACAATACTACCTCTGCTGTTGTTTGCTGGAACTGTTCTGAATACGTAACCAGGCCAGCCCAGCTAGGCTCAGTAGTGTGAAATGGATATATTTGTGTCTGTGTCTTAGTTTATTGAGGAGAGCAAATTATGTTTATTAGGTCACAATCTCCCAGTGGAGGAGAGTCTAGTGCCTTAGCCTGCCACCCAAACACACAGCGGGCAATAAAAATGCCCAATGAAGCATAAAGATCCCTCTTCCAGTCCACTTGAGGCCCTTTATAATGAAATAATGCTCTTCAGAAAACATTAAGTGCCCATGATAGTTAACGATGCCATTTAACTTGATTCACACGCCTCTGATTGATAGAAATGTGTACTGCTAATAACATAGCCCTAATGACAGAGAGGAGAGGCGCATTATTAGATATTGTAATTACAACCAAGGCATTTTTGCCTTAAAACATTCTTTAAAGCGCTGTTTAAAGCGTTCATTAAAGCGTTCTTTAAAGCGTTGTTTAAAGCGTTCATTAAAGCGTTCTTTAAAGTGTTCATTAAAGCGTTCTTTAAAGCGCTGTTTAAAGCGTTCATTAAAGCACTGTTTAAAGCGTTCATTAAAGCATTCTTTAAAGCGCTGTTTAAAGCGTTCATTAAAGCGTTCTTTAAAGCGTTGTTTAAAGCGTTCATTAAAGCGTTCTTTAAAGCGTTGTTTAAAGCGTTCATTAAAGCGTTCTTTAAAGCGTTCTTTAAAGCGTTCATTAAAGCGTTCTTTAAAGCGTTGTTTAAAGCGTTCATTAAAGCGTTCTTTAAAGCGTTCATTAAAGCGTTCATTAAAGCATTCTTTAAAGCGTTGTTTAAAGTGTTCATTAAAGCGTTCTTTAAAGTGTTCCTTAAAGCGTTCATTAAAGCATTCTTTAAAGCGTTGTTTAAAGCGTTCATTAAAGTGTTCATTAAAGCGTTGTTTAAAGCGTTCATTATAGCGTTCTTTCAAAGCTTTTTTTAAACTAATGATTTTGTGATTCTCAACATTTTCTTTCAGTTCTTTGTAATGAATTACACCAAATACAATTCTGATGATTTGACATTAATATGACTAAAATGCAAACTTTCTCTTGAAAATAGGTATTCAATCTCAGGAGATTATAATGGTTACACACACACACACAATCCCCCACCACTGCCACCACCTACCAATACACACACATGTGTCTTGACCCGTGCTCATTAGTGTCCAGTCTGCAGAACCCAGTGGGTATTATAATATCGTATTAGTATTAAGAGCCAACATCTGGGTGACCAAACTAAACCAGTCCTCTCTCTCCCAACCCACCACCCAGTCCCAGCCCACCAGCCAGTCCCAACCATCACACAGTCCTAGCCACCACCATGTCTAGCCACCACAGCCACCAGGAGATATTCACCTTATCCCTTCTTAGACGCAGACAGGGACAATTAATTTGAACTTTAATAATATCCCATATGCTTGCCCAGGCCCCATCTCTGTCTCGCCGTCCCACTCACAGCCCCATTACCAACACTGTCTTTTTACCCCCCGTCCTATACATCACAGAATAGTTAAGAAAGTGCTCAAGGTAGAATTATGTTGTCCCTAGTCTATGATCAGATCTCCCTAACCTCAAGCTAAATCTTTACCATTATGGGACAACACATATCTGACAGAGTATCAGTGACAACTAAGGACTGGCTCCCGAGTGGCACAGCGGTCTAAGGCGCTGCATCTCAGTGTTAGAGGTGTCACTAAAGACACCCTGGTTTGAATTCAGGCTGTATCACAACTGGCTGTGATTGGGAGTCCCATAGGGGCAGTGCACAATTGGCCCAGCAACGTCTGGGTTTGACCGGTGTAAGCTGTCATTGTAAATAAGAATTTGTTCTTAACTGACTTGCCAAGTTAAATAAATAAAAAATAAAATGGCAACTAGTACCTACTCTCACCTTAACCACACTGCTAACCTTAAATTGCATTTTTGTTTTCATGACTTTTCTAAAACGATATAGCCAATTTTGACTTTGTGGCTGTGCTATCTAGTGGAAACCAAAAAGTGGGCCTGGTCGGCCATCTTGGATGAGGTCAGATTAGTACGAGGTCACTGAGCAGGTAGCTCTGGTGTCATAGTGTCACCTGTTCTGTATAGCCTAATAGCTGCATACCTCCCCTGGCTTTAGCTGGGGAGCGACATGAGCCATAAATAGACCATTGTCTACAAGCACGTAGATTTACACAGCCCAGTTATGACATTCATCAAATGATCTTACCCATTATCAACTTAGTAAAAAGCCTTTTGACTCTTTGTGATCTCTTACTCATATGATACAGTATAATACCTCATCAGATCAGTCTGGATTTGTTTTACTGTAAATGTACAACGAGGATACAACTGGAGAACAGATTTTAGAATTTCATCAGTAGCACCAACAGAATTCCATCAGTAGCACCAACAGAATTCCATCAGTAGCACCAACAGAATTTCATCAGTAGCACCAACAGAATTTCATCAGTAGCACCAACAGAATTCCATCAGTAGCACCAACATAATTTCATCAGTAGCACCAACATAATTCCCTCAGTAGCACCAACATAATTCCCTCAGTAGCACCAACAGAATTCCCTCAGTAGCACCAACAGAATTTCATCAGTAGCACCAACAGAATTTCATCAGTAGCACCAACAGAATTCCATCAGTAGCACCAACATAATTCCATCAGTAGCACCAACATAATTTCATCAGTAGCACCAACATAATTCCCTCAGTAGCACCAACATAATTCCCTCAGTAGCACCAACATAATTCCCTCAGTAGCACCAACATAATTCCCTCAGTAGCACCAACATAATTCCCTCAGTAGCACCAACATAATTCCATCAGTCGCACCAACATAATTCCATCAGTCGCACCAACATAATTCCATCAGTAGCACCAACATAATTCCATCAGTAGCACCAACATAATTCCATCAGTAGCACCAACATAATTCCATCAGTAGCACAAACATAATTCCATCAGTTACACCAACATAATTCCATCAGTTACACCAACATAATTCCATCAGTTACACCAACATAATTCCATCAGTAACACAAACAGAATTCCATCAGTAGCACCAACATAATTCCATCAGTAGCACCAACATAATTCCATCAGTAGCACAAACATAATTCCATCAGTAGCACAAACATAATTCCATCAGTTACACCAACATAATTCCATCAGTTACACCAACAGAATTCCATCAGTAGCACCAACATAATTCCATCAGTAGCACCAACATAATTCCATCAGTAGCACCAACAGAATTCCATCAGTAGCACCAACAGAATTCCATCAGTAGCACCAACATAATTTCATCAGTAGCACCAACATAATTTCATCAGTAGCACAAACATAATTCCATCAGTAGCACAAACATAATTCCATCAGTAGCACAAACATAATTCCATCAGTAGCACAAACATAATTCCATCAGTTACACCAACATAATTCCATCAGTTACACCAACATAATTCCATCAGTTACACCAACATAATTCCATCAGTAGCACCAACATAATTCCATCAGTAGCACCAACATAATTCCATCAGTAGCACCAACATAATTCCATCAGTAACACAAACAGAAATCCATCAGTAGCATCAACAGAAATCCATCAGTAGCATCAACATCATTCCATCAGTAGCATCAACATCATTCCATCAGTAGCACAAACATCATTCCATCAGTAGCACCAACATCATTCCATCAGTAGCACCAACATCATTCCATCAGTAGCACCAACATCATTCCATCAGTAGCACCAACATAATTTCATCAGTAGCACCAACAGAATTCCATCAGTAGCACCAACAGAATTCCATCAGTAGCACCAACATAATTCCATCAGTAGCACCAACATAATTCCATCAGTAGCACCAACATAATTCCATCAGTAGCACCAACATAATTCCATCAGTAGCACCAACATAATTCCATCAGTAGCACCAACATAATTCCATCAGTAGCACCAACATAATTCCATCAGTAGCACCAACATAATTCCATCAGTAGCACAAAAATAATTCCATCAGTAGCACAAACATAATTCCATCAGTTACACCAACATAATTCCATCAGTAACACCAACAGAATTCCATCAGTAGCACCAACATAATTCCATCAGTAGCACCAACATAATTCCATCAGTAGCACAAACATAATTCCATCAGTAGCACAAACATAATTCCATCAGTAGCACCAACATAATTCCATCAGTAACACAAACAGAAATCCATCAGTAGCATCAACATAATTCCATCAGTAGCACAAACATAATTCCATCAGTAGCACCAACATAATTCCATCAGTAGCACCAACATAATTCCACCAGTAGCACCAACATAATTCCATCAGTAGCACAAACATAATTCCATCAGTAGCACCAACATAATTCCATCAGTAGCACCAACATAATTCCATCAGTAGCACCAACTGTCACGATCGTGTGAAGGATTGACGGACCAAAACGCAGCATTTGGAAAATAAGCCATCTTCTTTTATTTTAAAGACGACGAAGAATAAACACGAAACACTTAATACAAACTAACAAAACAACAAACGATCGTGAAGCTAATAAACGATGTGCACACACAGGCTACAAACGTTTCACATAGACAACTACTCACAACAAATGAAAGCCTATGGCTACCCTAAATAAGGCTCCCAATCAGAGACAACCGAAATCAGCTGTCTCTAATTGGGAACTCATTCAGGTAACCATAGACTCTCCTAGACAACTAAACATACATAGACAACGCTAGACACATGTACTCAACACAAACCCATATACTACACCAACAACCCCTTTACCATAGAATCACCCAAAACCAACAAAACACAAACATTCCCCATGTCACACCCTGACCTAACTAAAATAATAAAGAAAACAAAGAATACTAAGGCCAGGGCGTGACATAACCCCCCCCCCTTAAGGTGCGAACTCCGGGCGCACCATTACACAGTCTAGGGGAGGGTCTGGGTGGGCTTCCATCCACGGTGGCGGCTCCGGCTCTGGTTGTGGTCCCCACGTCACCACAGTCCCTAACCACCTCCTTAGCTTCCTCCAAATGACCCCCCTCCACATTAACCCCATTGCATTAAGGGGCAGTTCCGGACTAAGGGGCAGCTCCGGACTAAGGGGCAGCTCCGGACTAAGGGGCAGTACCAGGGTCAGGGGCAGTACCAGGGTCAGGGGCAGTACCAGGGTAAGGGGCAGTACCAGGGTAAGGGGCAGCACCAGGATAAGGGGCAGCACCAGGATAAGGGGCAGCTCCGGACTGAGGAATGGCAGCTCCGGACTGAGGAATGGCAGCTCCGGACTGAGGGACTGCAGCTCCGGACTGAGGGACTGCCCATGGCTGGCTGACAGATCTGGCTGCTCATGGCTGGCTGACGGATCTGGCTGCTCATGGCTGGCTGACGGATCTGGCTGCTCATGGCTGGCTGACGGATCTGGCTGCTCATGGCTGGCTGACGGATCTGGCTGCTCATGGCTAGCTGACGGATCTGGCTGCTCATGGCTAGCTGACGGATCTGGCTGCTCATGGCTAACTGACGGATCTGGCTGCTCATGGCTGGCTGACGGATCTGGCTGCTCATGGCTGGCTGACGGATCTGGCTGCTCATGGCTGGCTGACGGATCTGGCTGCTCATGGCTGGCTGACGGATCTGGCTGCTCATGGCTGGCTGACGGATCTGGCTGCTCATGGCTGGCTGACGGATCTGGCTGCTCATGGCTGGCTGACGGATCTGGCTGCTCATGGCTGGCTGACGGATCTGGCTGCTCATGGCTGGCTGACGGATCTGGCTGCTCATGGCTGGCTGACGGATCTGGCTGCTCATGGCTAGCTGACGGATCTGGCTGCTCATGGCTAGCTGACGGATCTGGCTGCTCATGGCTAGCTGACGGATCTGGCTGCTCATGGCTAGCTGACGGATCTGGCTGCTCATGGCTAGTTGACGGATCTGGCTGCTCATGGCTAGCTGACGGATCTGGCTGCTCAAGGCTAGCTGACGGATCTGGCTGCTCATGGCTGGCTGACGGATCTGGCTGCTCATGGCTGGCTGACGGATCTGGCTGCTCATGGCTGGCTGGCGGCTCTGGCAGATCCTGTCTGGTTGGCGGCTCTGGCAGATCCTGTCTGGTTGGCGGCTCTGGCAGATCCTGTCTGGTTGGCGGCTCTGGCAGATCCTGTCTGGTTGGCGGCTCTGGCAGATCCTGTCTGGTTGGCGGCTCTGGCAGATCCTGTCTGGTTGGCGGCTCTGGCAGATCCTGTCTGGTTGGCGGCTCTGGCAGATCCTGTCTGGTTGGCGGCTCTGGCAGATCCTGTCTGACGGACGGCTCTAGCGGCTCCTGTCTGGCTGGCGGCTCTAGCGGCTCCTGTCTGGCGGACGGCTCAGTAGGCTCATGGCAGACGGGCGGCTTTGCAGGCTCATGGCAGACGGGCGGCTTTGCAGGCTCATTGCAGACGGATGGCTCAGATGGCGCTGGGGAGACGGATGGCTCAGATGGCGCTGGGGAGACGGATGGCTCAGATGGCGCTGGGGAGACGGATGGCTCAGATGGCGCTTGGCAGACGGGCAGTTCAGGCATCGCTGTGCAGACGGCAGACTCCTGCCGGCTGAGGCGCACTGTAGGCCTGGTGCGTGGTGCCGGGACTGGTGGCACCGGGCTGGGGACACGCATCTCAGGGCTAGTGCGGGGAGCAGCAACAGGACGCACAGGACTCTGGGGACACACAGGAGGCTTGGTGCGTGGTTTAGGCACTGGTGGTAAAGGGCTGGAGACACGCACCATATGGCTAGTGCGTGGAGGAGGCACTGGTGGTACTGGGTTGGGGCGGGGAGGTGGTGCCGGAAATACCGGACCGTGCAGGCGTACTGGCTCCCTTGAGCGCCGAGCCTGCCCAACCTTACCTGGTTGTATGCTCCCCGTCGCCTGACCAGTGCGGGGAGGTGGAATAACCCGCACCGGCCTATGTAGGCGAACCGGTGACACCATGCGTAAGGCTGGTGCCATGTACGCCGGCCCGAGGAGACGCACTGGTGACCAGATGCGTTGGGCCGGCTTCATGACATACGGCTCAACGCTCAGTCTAGCCCGGCCGATACGTGGAGCTGAAATGTACCGAACCGGGCTATGCACGTGTACAGGAGACACCGTGCGCTCTACTGCGTAACACGGTGTCTGCCCGTACTCTCTCTCTCCACGGTAAGTACAGGGAGTAGGCGCAGGTTTCCTACCTGACTTCGCCACACTCCCTTTAAGGCCCCCCCCAAGAAATTTTTGGGTTGTACTCACGGGCTTCCAGCCTTGTCTCCGTGCTGCCTCCTCATATCGCCTCCTCTCGGCTTTAGCTGCCTCCAGCTCTTCACGAGGAAGGCGATATTCTCCCGGTTGTGCCCACGGCCCCTTACCATCCAGTATCTCCTCCCATGTCCACGAATCCTGTGTAGGTGGGTCCTGATGCCGCGTTCCATGCCGCTTGGTCCTGTATTGGTGAGTAGTTCTGTCACGATCGTGTGAAGGATTGACGGACCAAAACGCAGCATTTGGAAAATAAGCCATCTTCTTTTATTTTAAAGACGACGAAGAATAAACACGAAACACTTAATACAAACTAACAAAACAACAAACGATCGTGAAGCTAATAAACGATGTGCACACACAGGCTACAAACGTTTCACATAGACAACTACTCACAACAAATGAAAGCCTATGGCTACCCTAAATAAGGCTCCCAATCAGAGACAACCGAAATCAGCTGTCTCTAATTGGGAACTCATTCAGGTAACCATAGACTCTCCTAGACAACTAAACATACATAGACAACGCTAGACACATGTACTCAACACAAACCCATATACTACACCAACAACCCCTTTACCATAGAATCACCCAAAACCAACAAAACACAAACATTCCCCATGTCACACCCTGACCTAACTAAAATAATAAAGAAAACAAAGAATACTAAGGCCAGGGCGTGACACCAACATAATTCCATCAGTAGTACAAACATAATTCCATCAGTAGCATCAACATAATTTCATCAGTAGCATCAACATAATTGGAGCAAATATTGTTTTCATGCCTTCTACTCCCTTGAGGATCAGTGACATCTTGACAGAGAGGAGAAACATCAAAATGTCAAGGGCAAAATACCAAAAAGGTAGACGTTAATGCACTGTTGATTGGTATTTTACCAACTCACACACCTAGTCCACTGTGTCAAGACACAGTCTAGCCAATAACCATGAATCATCCAAGACCAAGTACAGCCAACCAATAACGTCAACCGCAGACATTTTAGGATATCTTGACAAACTGAATCTCAATATTGTGTTTGATAACGATTGACATTTGACATTTGACTTGGCATTTGAAGCTGTTCTCGAGTAAAAAAATTGACCGAAACCCTGTCGTCTGTATCCAAGCAACGAATGTTGTGACAACTGAATATTAAACTGTAACCAAACACGCACGCACATGCGTGAACACACACACACACACATTGCGTGGTTACTTTACCCATCCATGCAAAATTATAGCATTTCTGTGCCGATAAGTCACATGAATGTCTCACTGCTAAAGACTTTGAGGGTCTGCATCATTGTCTCCCAAAAACCTCATCAAAAGAAGGCTCTTTTTACTATGAATCCTACTCTTAGTGAGGATCAGTCATTCTCTCCAAGAAACCTCATCAAAAGAGGGCTCTTTTTACTATGAATCCTACTGTTACAGTGAGGATCAGTCTCAGCCTATGGCTAGCCTATGGTATGATTTGAGACGCATGATTCAGGATAAAAGTAATTAAAATGCCTTGCGTCAATGAATTTCAATGCTTTAATATTAGTAAGTACTAAACCACTGTGTTATTTGATTAGACTATAGTGAGACTACCCTGGCAGTAAATTCTTACATTAATTAAATTCTAATTAAAAATGTGGTGATTATTTGGTAATATTACAATTACTTGGTGATGGCTTTTTCTAATCTGTTGTAATATGCTGGTAGGAAAACACAACAACAAATCCCTAGAAAGTGTTGCCATCAGAGACTGTGTGTAAACATAAGAGGAATTTGGAAAGAGCAAGGTGTAGCAGGCTCCTGGTTGCCACATAGTTAGTGAGGTGCTAACTGCTGCCAGTTGTGCCTGGGTATTAACACCTAGCATAGTTAGGAGTCCAACAGTGCCAGGGTCCAATGGAAGGACACCACCTGACATGGAACCTTCCAAAGAGACACCTTAGGAGTCCCATACACACTTACATAAAGTAGAGGTGGACACACACACATAAACAAACGTTTAGTAGGACTGTCACTGGGCTTTGGGTGTGTGGCATTTAACACTCACTGATGAGAGACCTTGAGACCCACTCTCTGCCTTAGTTTACTTCTGATCTGGTGATGAATTTTTTATTTTACCTTTATTTAACTAGGCAAGTCAGTTATGAACAAATTCTTATTTTCAATAACGGCCTAGGAACAGTGGGTTAACTGTCTTGTTCAGGGGCAGAACGGCAGATTTTTACCTTGTTAGCTCAGGGATTCAATCTTGCAACCTTTCGGTTACTAGTCCAACGCTCTAACCACTAGGCTATGAATGAGAGTGATACACGCTAGCACATATCAATCAAACCTGTCATTAAACATTTACCTGTCTCCATAGTAGCGGAGGCATCCTGTGAAAACTGGTATCCTCCAAAATATCTGCATACATGCATATATAATATCAAGTTAAAGCTATCTTGTTACCTAGAATTACGTTTACATAGGTCATTCAATGGACGGAATTCATATAGAATTCAACGGTTTTCGTAATGATGAATGTCTTGCCTCTCTGATGCTAAGAGAAAACCAACCTGCATGTACAGCTGGCATGGTGTGACTCAGCCAGGCTGAAAGATTGAGCGCAACCTGACACAGTCTTGTCCCTGGTCCGGCACATATACATACACAGCCCAGGATATAATCTAGGCTTGCCCATCAGATAACAGGCCTACTTTCACCTCTCCAGTTACCAGACTGTCCGTTCTGCTTTGAATAATGCTGATTAGCACCAGACCCCCGCAGGTGCAGGGACCCGGAGCATATCCGCTCGCATCATCTGCTCCGCTGATTGAAGCTCCAAGCCCAGCAGATAGGGACACACAGACACACAGACACTCACGCACAGACACAGACAGACACACAGACAAATCACATTTTATTTGTCACATGCTTCGCAAACAACAGGTGTAGTCTAACAGTGAAATGCTTAAATGCCCCAAAATGCAGAGTGAAAAATATTGAGAAAATTGTTTTTATGTAAGGAATAAATACACAATGAGTAATGATAATGGCTATATACACGGGGTACCAGTACCTAGTCGATGGGATAGATTATAAACAGTAGCAGCAGTGTATGTGATGAGTCAATAGAGTTGGTGCAGAAAGGGTCACACACACCTCTCACTCTGTTTAGCAACCCCGCTTCCCACACACACACTCACACACGTGCCCCCCCCCCCCCCCCCTCTCTCTCTGTCTGTCTGTGTCTCTCTCGCTCTTTCTTTCTTTCTTTCTTGACTGACTGACGACACATTTCTGTTTCCACCGTGTGTGGTCCAAACAACCTTTCCAAGGTAGAGGCGGAGGGGAGGAGAGGTACAAGGCTGGTAAGGTAACACGCCACCGAGATGAAAAGGGATAATTAAAGGAGATAACCATCCCTGTAAAAATGTAGGATGTTAATTTGATCACTCTTTTGTTGCTGAGAAATGTTAACTTGTACTGTAGTGTATTCAATGTTTAAAAAGGCTTCTAAAGTTTGTAATTTCCACTTTAAAATGTCAGACTTGATTTGTATCTACCCCTACAAAAAAAATATACATGAATTTTAATCCACATAGTACTTCAAATTTCCTGTTGCTGCAGGATTCTATTCCTGTTGTAGCAAACTGGCTCAAATTAAGATCCTACATCTGTATATTCACCCCCCCAAGCCAAGACCACACCGTATACTGTAATTGAACCTTACTGCCATGGCCCACATACAGTATGTTTGAGAGCAGAGGTGTAGGGTTAGGCTGGCAAGCTGCCTGGATAGAGGACCGACTCTCTAGTCTAGACTCTCCAGTCAGCCTGCTTCTGTACATTGTTGCCGGGGATGAGAGTGGCAGGCGGTGGTGTAATGACCTGTGTTTGTGCTGCACACACCACGTTCACAGGATTTCCAGAACAAGAGATTAGAGAATGCTATTGCCATGGATCTCCACGATACTCACCCCCCCTTCTCCCTTTTACTCTCTCTTTGTCTCTGTCTCTCTCTCTATTCCTCTCTCTCTCTCTCTCTCTCCCTCTCTCTCTCTCACACTCTCCTTTTCCCTGAGTGAAAACAAGACGTTCATGCCATGGGGATATTGTGCAGACATTTACAAGCACATTCAGGGCAACTATTGGATTGTTCATATTGGCCCACTCATGTCCACAGAGAGGGGACTGTTCTCAGTGTACCATGCAGGAGAGGGGAGTGTTCACAGAGTACCATGCAGGAGAGGGGAGTGTTCACAGAGTACCATACAGGAGAGGGGAGTGTTCACAGAGTACCATGCAGGAGAGGGGAGTGTTCACAGAGTATCACGCAGGAGAGGTGATTGTTCACAGAGTACCATGCAGGAGAGAGGAGTGTTCACAGAGTACCATGCAGGAGAGAGGAGTGTTCACAGAGTACCATACAGGAGAGGGGAGTGTTCACAGAGTACCATGCAGGAGAGGGAAGTGTTCACAGAGTACCATGCAGGAGAGGGGAGTGTTCACAGAGTACCATGCAGGAGAGGGGAGTGTTCAGAGAGTACCATGCAGGAGACGGGAGTGTTCACAGAGTACCATGCAGGAGAGGGAAGTGTTCACAGAGTACCATGCAGGAGAGGGGAGTGTTCACAGAGTACCATGCAGGAGAGGGGAGTGTTCACAGTACCATGCAGGAGAGGGGAGTGTTCACAGTACCATGCAGGAGAGGGGAGTGTTCACAGAGTACCATGCAGGAGAGGGGAGTGTTCACAGAGTACCATGCAGGAGAGGGGAGTGTTCAGAGTATCACACAGAAGAGGGGAGTGTTCACAGAGTACCATACAGGAGAGGGAAGTGTTCACAGAGTACCATGCAGGAGAGGGGAGTGTTCACAGTACCATGCAGGAGAGGGGAGTGTTCAGAGTATCACACAGGAGAGGGGAGTGTTCAGAGTATCACACAGGAGAGGGAAGTGTTCACAGAGTACCATGCAGGAGAGGGGAGTGTTCACAGTACCATGCAGGAGAGGGGAGTGTTCAGAGTATCACACAGAAGAGGTGATTGTTCACAGAGTACCATGCAGGAGAGAGGAGTGTTCACAGAGTACCATGCAGGAGAAGTGGTTCACAAGACCAAGATGGCGCCGACAGATAGGGCAGCCGTGCTTCTAACTCCTAGGCAACTTTGCAGCAGTTTGTTTTTTATGTGTTATTTCTTACATTATTAACCCAGAATTTGTTTGTGTTATTACATCCAGCCGGGAAGAACTTCTGGATATCAGAGCTTCGGTAACTCCCCAGCATTACGACCATGAATACGACTTTCCCGAATCGGTTCCTTTGTTCGTACCCCCCAGGGGAATTGGATTCCAGAGGCTGATTCAAAACACCACCGGCAGAGAAGTGTTATTCAGAGTGGACTTCTAGTCCGACTCAGGAGGCGCACAAACCACCCACCGCTTCCGAGTATGTCACTCGCAAATGTTCAGTCACTGGATATAAAAGTTGACAAGCTCAGGCCAAGGATTTCCTTCCGGAGAGACATCAGGGATTATAACATACCCTGTTTATATGGAAACATGGGGATATACTTTCTGAGTCCATACAGCCAGTTGAGTTCTCAGTTCTCAGCACCACCCTATCCACATCGACGGGACCGCAGTGGAGAAGGTGGAAAGCTTAAAGTTCCTCGGCATCCACATCACTGACAAACTGAAATGGTCCACCCACACAAACAGTGTAGTGAAGAAGGCGCTTCAGCACCTCTTCAACCTTAGGGGGCTGAAGAAATTTAGCTTGACACCCAAAACCCACAAACTTTTACACATGCACAATTGTGAGCATCCTGTCAGGCTGTATTGCCGCCTAGTACAGCAACTGCACTGCCTGCAACCGCAGGGCTCTCCAGAGGGTGGTGCAGTCTGCCCAACGCATCACCGGCGGCAAACTACTTGCCCTCCAGGACACCTACAGCACCCGATGTCACAGGAAGGCCAAAAAGATCATCAAGGACAACAACCACCCGAGCCACTGCCTGTTCACCCCATTATCATCCAGAAGGCGAGGTCAGTACAGGTGCATCAAAGCTGGGACCGAGAGACTGAAAAACAGCTGCTATCTCAAGGCCATCAGACTGTTAAATAGCCATCAGGAGCACCTTAGAGGCTGCTGCCGTATATACATAGACTTGAAATCACTGGCAACTTTAATAAGGGAACACTTTAATAATGTTTACATATTTTGCATCTCATATGTTTACACTACCGTGCAAAAGTTTGGGGTCACTTAGAAATGTCCTTGTTTTTGAAAGAAAAGCACTGTCAGAGTCGTGTGTATAGGTGGCAGGGAAGTCAGGCGCAGGAGAGTCAAACGGAGTGTAAATGGAGTCTTTTAATATATGTCCACTTAACATGCTCCAAACACGAAAATGTACATACATAAAAATAAACATGGGTACGAGGACCCGTCGCGCACCTATACAGCAAGAAACAATACTGACATAAAACAATCTCTGACAAAGACATGAGGGGAAACAGAGGGTTAAATACACAAGAGGTAATGGATGGGATTGAAAACAGGTGTGTGGGAAGACAAGACAAAACCAATGGAAAAATGAAAAATGGATCGATGATGGCTAGAAGACCGGTAACGTCGACCGCCGAGCACCGCCCGAACAAGGAGAGGCAACGACTTCAGCAGAAGTCGTGACAGTAACCCCCCCCCCCGATGCGCGGCCCCAGTAGCGCGTCGACACTGGCCTCGGGGACGACCCGGAGGGTGAGGTGCAGGGCGATCCGGATGGAGGCGGTGGAATTCTTTTAACATGGAAGGATCTAAAACGTCCTCCACCGGAACCCAGCATCTCTCCTCCGGCCCGTACCCCTCCCAGTCCACGAGGTACTGAAGGCCCCTCGCCCGACGTCTCGAATCCAAAATGGATCGAACAGAGTACGTTGGGACCCCCTCGATGTCTAGAGGAGGCGGAGGAACTTCACGCACTTCAGCCTCCTGGAGCGGGCCAGCCACCATCGGCCTGAGGAGAGACACATGGAACGAGGGGTTAATACGGTAATTAGTGGGCAGTTGTAACCTATAACATACCTCGTTCACTCTCCTCAGGACTTTAAACGGCCCCACAAACCGCGGACCCAGCTTCCGGCAGAGCAGGCGGAGGGGCAGGTTTCGGGTCGAGAGCCAGACCCTGTCCCCTCTTGCGAACACCGGGGCCTCACTGCGGCGACGGTCTGCGCCAATTTTCTGGCGCGCTGAAGGTGGACGTGGGCTGCCTCCCAGGTTTCCTCAGCGCCCCGAAACCAATTGTGCACCGCAGGAGCCTCCGTCTGACTCTGATGCCAAGGAGCCAGAACCGACTGATACCCTAATACACATTGAAAAGGAGTAAGGTTAGTGGAGGAGTGACGTAGCGAGTTCTGGGCCATCTCTGCCCAGGGCACGAACTTTGCCCACTCCCCCGGCCGGTCCTGGCAATAGGACCGCAGAAACCTGCCCACATCCTGGTTAACTCTCTCCACCTGCCCATTACTCTCGGGGTGAAAACCTGAGGTAAGACTAACCGAGATCCCCAGACGTTCCATGAACGCCTTCCAGACCCTTGACGTGAACTGGGGACCCCGATCAGACACTATATCCTCAGGCACCCCATAGTGCCGGAAAACGTGTGTAAACAGGGCCTCTGCAGTTTGTAAGGCCGTAGGGAGACCGGGCAAAGGGAAGAGACGACAGGACTTCGAAAACCGATCCACAACGAGCAGGATCGTGGTGTAACCCTGTGAAGGTGGAAGATCAGTCAAAATCCACCGACAGGTGCGACCACGGCCGTTGAGGAATGGGCAAAGGTTGAAGCTTACCTCTGGGCAGGCGTCTCGGAGCCTTCCACTGGGCGCACACCGCGCAGGAGGAAACATAAATCCTCACGTCCTTAGCTAAAGTGGGCCACCAGTACCTCCCATTAAGACAGCGCATCGTCCGACCTATCCCAGTATGACGAGAGGAGGGTGACGTGTGAGCCCAATAGATCAATCGGTCGCGGACAGCTGACGGAACGTACAGACGACAAGCTGGACACTCAGGAGGAGAGGGTTCTGCACGTGACGCCCGCTCAATGTCCACGTCCAGCTCCCACACTACTGGCGCCACCAAACACGAAGCTGGGAGTATGGGAGTGGGATCCATGGACCGCTCCTCTGTGTCATACAGCCGAGACAATGCGTCTGCCTTGACGTTCTGGGAGCCTGGTCTGTAAGTAAGAGTAAACACAAAACGAGTGAAAAACATGGCCCACCTTGCCTGGCGAGGATTCAGTCTCTTCGCCTGCCGGATGTACTCCATATTGCGTGGTCAGTCCAGATGAGAAAAGGGTGTTTAGCCCCCTCAAGCCAATGCCTCTACGCCTTCAAGGCTTTTACGACAGCTAACAGCTCCCGGTCCCCCACATCATAGTTTCGCTCCGCCGGGCTGAGCTTCTTCGAAAAGAAAGCACAGGGGCGAAGCTTCAGTGGCACACCCGAACGCTGAGAGAGCACTGCTCCTATCCCAGCTTCGGATGCGTCCACCTCCACTATGAATGGCAAAGAGGGATCCGGATGAGCCAACACAGGCACCGAGGTAAACAGAGTCTTCAGGTGTCCAAAAGCCCTGTTCGCCTCAGCCGACCACTGCAAGCGCACCGGGCCCCCCTTTAGCAGTGAGGTAATGGGAGCAGCAACCTGACCAAAACCCTGGATAAACCTCCGGTAGTAATTGGCAAACCCTAAAAAACGCTGCACCTCCTTTACAGTGGTTGGAGTCGGCCAATTACGCACGGCTGTAATGCGGTCGCTCTCCATTTCCACTCCTGAAGTGGAAATCCGATGCCCTAGGAAGGAGATGGATTGTTGGAAGAACAAGCATTTCTCAGCCTTGACGTATGCTCCAACAGGCGACCAAGCATCCTGCGCAACAGGGACACATGCTCGGCGCGTGTAGCGGAGTATATCAGAATATCATCGATATACACCACTACACCCTGCACGTGCAGGTCCCTGAAGATCTTATCTACAAATGATTGGAAGACTGATGGAGCATTCTTCAACCCATATGGCATGACAAGGTACTCATAATGACCTGAGGTGGTGCTAAATGCCGTCTTCCACTCATCACCCTTCCGAATACGCACCAGATTGTACGCACTCCTGAGATCCAATTTTGTGAAGAAGCGTGCCGCGTGCATTGACTCAATAACTGTATTTATCAGAGGTAAGGGGTAACTATATTTCACTGTGATTTTATTGAGACCTCGATAATCAATGCATGGGCGTAAACCGCCATCCTTCTTCACAAAAAAGAAACTCGAAGAGACGGGTGAAGTGGATGGCTGAATGAACCCCTGACGCAGGGATTCAGAGACATATGTATCCATAGCCACCGCCTCCGCTTGCGACAGGGGATACACGTGACTCCTGGGATATGCAGCGTCTACCAGGAGATCTATCGCACAATCCCCCCGTCGATGGGGTGGTAATTGAGTCGCCTTCTTTTTACAGAAGGCGAGAGCCAAATCGGCATATTCAGGGGGAAGGCGCACGGTGGAGACCTGGTCTGGACTTTCCACCGTAGTTGCACCAACAGAAACCCCTAAACACCTACCTGAGTACTCTCGCGACCACCCCGTGAGAGCCCTCTGTGGCCAAGAAACAGTGGGGTTATGACAAGTTAACCAGGGTAGGCCTAGCACCACAGAATACGCAAGGGAATCAATAAGGAAAAGACTAATCTTCTCCTTGTGACCCTCCTGCGTTATCATATACAAAGGTGCGGTGACCTCCCTGATAAACCCTGACCCTATTGGTCGACTATCTAAGGCATGAATAGGGAAAGGCATATCCACAGAAACAATAGGGATCCCTAAACTATGAGCTAAATTTTTATTAATGAAATTCCCAGCCGCGCCTGAATCTACTAGCGCCTTATACTGGGAATGCAGGGAAAAATCCGGAAAAGTGACAGAGACAAACATTAGTGCAGCAGAGGGCTCTGGATGAGAATGGTGCCTACTCACCTGGGGTGATGCCAGAGTGCCCTACCTGCCTTCTCTATTACCAGAGGAACCAACCCGGCACCGACCAGCAGTGTGATCTCTGCGACCATAGATGGTGCTCGAGCGGGAACCCCCTCTGGTCTCCCTGCGTACCATCCCTCCCAATTCCATAGGTTCGGGAGAGAGGGTGCGGGAGGATGGAACAACCAGACCCCGATCTAGACGTCCACGAGTAGCCAGCATGTTGTCCAGCCTGATGGACATGTCCACCAGCTGGTCGAAGTTGAGGGTGGTGTCTCTCTACAGGCTCCCGACGGACGTCCTCGCGTAGACTACAACGGTAATGGTCAATCAGGGCTCTGTCGCTCCATCCAGCGCCGGCAGCCAAGGTCCTAAACTCCAAAGCAAACTCCTGTGCACTCCTCTTCTCCTGCCTCAGATGATAGAGGAGCTCACCCGCCGCTCTGCCTTCGGATGGGTGGTCGAATACCATCCGGAAATGGCGGATGAACTCCTCAAAATGGTCCAACGCCGCATCCTCACTCTACACACAGCGGCCCACTCCAGGGCTTTCCCGGTGAGGCATGAGACAAGGGTGCAACTCTTCTCACGGTCCGATGGTACTGGAGAGACCGTGGCCAGATATAAGTTCAGTTTTAGGAGAAAACCCTGGCAGCTGGCAGTATCTCCATTGTATCCCGTGGGTAGGAAAGAAAATCCCAGGTTGTGGTGGTGGAGGCGCTGGAAAAACTCCCTGTCTCTCCCAGCGGTCCATATTCTGGACAATGCGATCCATGGCAGCGCTCAGACTGTCGATCTCCTCCGCTTGTTCCATAACGCGTTCCTCTAGCTCCATGAGCGAAGTGTCTCCTCCTGCTGACTTCATAATGTGGTCAGAGATTCTGTCAGAGTCGTGTGTATAGGTGGCAGGGAAGTCAGGCGCAGGAGAGTCAAACGGAGTGTAAATGGAGTCTTTTAATATATGTCCACTTAACATGCTCCAAACACGAAAATGTACATACATAAAAATAAACATGGGTACGAGGACCCGTCGCGCACCTATACAGCAAGAAACAATACTGACATAAAACAATCTCTGACAAAGACATGAGGGGAAACAGAGGGTTAAATACACAAGAGGTAATGGATGGGATTGAAAACAGGTGTGTGGGAAGACAAGACAAAACCAATGGAAAAATGAAAAATGGATCGATGATGGCTAGAATACCGGTGACGTCGACCGACGAGCACCGCCTGAGCAAGGAGAGGCAACAACTTCGGTAGAAGTCGTGACAAGCACATTGTTTTGTCCATTAAAATAACATCAAATTGATCAGAAATACAGTGTAGACATTGTTAATGTTGTAAATGACTATTGTTGCTGGAAAGATTTTTTTGCTTCTTTAATCAACACATCAGTTTTCTGCTGTGCAAACATAATTGCAAAAGGGTTTTCTAATGATCAATTAGGCTTTTAAAATTATAAACTTGGATTAGCTAACACAACGTGCCAATGGAACACAGAAGTAATGGTTGCTGATAATGGGCCTCTGAACGCCTATGTAGATATTCCATTAAAAATCCGCCGTTTCCAGCTACAATAGTCATTTACAACATTAACAATGTCTACACTATTTTTCTGTCAATTGGATGTTATTTTAATGGACAAAAAAAATTGCTTTTCTCTCAATAACAAGGACATTTCTAAGTGACCCCAAACTTTTGAACGGTAGTGTAAACTGTATTCTATTCTAGTGTATATTAGTCCGACATTGCTCGTCCAAATATTTATAGATTCTTAATTCCATTCCTTTATATTGGATTTGTGTGTAATGTGTGTATTGTTATGAAATTGTTAGATATTACTTGTTAGATATTACTGCACTGTTGGAGCTAGAAAAATAAGCATTTCACTACACCCACAATAACATCTGCTAAACACGTATATGTGACAAATAACATTTGATTTGATTTGACAACACTTGAGACAATAGGGACCTGAGGTAGAAGATCACTTGAGGTCAGGTCTGGATACCTAGACGAGTGCTCATTTTCTAATTAACCTCAGTATGACTCGCGTCTTTTGACGTTGACGTTTGTTGATCTGGATCTGTTAACACGCCGTCCCACATCAAACATTTTGTCAGCCTCCCGACAAGATACTGGCAGCCATGTTATGTTACACAACACAAGGTCTTGGAGGCCAGGCAGTACTAAGTCTCACTGACCTCCTTTGACTGCTCAGCTGTAATAAATATGACAGGGGGAGGGAGGAGGAGGGAGAGAGAGAAAAGGAGGTAGATAAGGAGGCAGGAGGAAGGAGAGAAAGAGGAGGTGGAGGAGGAGGAGGAGGGAGGAGGGAGAGAGAGATGAGGAGGTGGATAAGGAAGGAGGAAGGAAAGAGAGAAGAGGGGAGGGAGAAGGAAAGAGAGAGAGAAGAGGAGGTGGGGAATGAGGAGGGAAGGGGGAAGGAGAGATGGAAGAGGCCGAGAAGAGGATGAGGGTGGCGGAGGAGGGGGGCAGAAGTGAGGAGGAGAGGAGGGGGCCTCTAACACAAGTGCGTAAGCAAATGACAGGCGCTGACTTGACTAAGGGACTGGGGGCGACCCCGCAGAGAAAGATAATATTAGCAGATACATTTGGCTGGGTAATTGTGGCTTCGTTGCTCGGCTGCCCCGCGGATGGGAACAGTAGTGGAGCATGTAGTGAAAGAGGCGACCACTGAGGACAGAGAGGACACTGTAAATAGAGAGCGGTACTGGGAAGACTGAGTACCACTCCATACAGTAGAGAGCCTTGACTCATTTAGTCCCTAATTAAATGGCTCAATGAGTTGGGGTAGGGCAGTAGCAAGGATGTGGGTTCACTTCCTGCATGGTAATCATGAGACATTTTGTATTTAAACAACCCTAACACATACAGTAGGAGACTTATACACTAACCCTCAGTATGGCATTGGGCTGCCCAACGATGCCAGCGTAAACTTCAGCACCTGTCTACGTGTCAGTTAGTGTTGAAAACCCCTCACCGATGACAGCCATAAGGACATGGCATTAGGTCTGCCAGGACAAAGTGTGTGTGTGTTTGCGAGTGACAGAGAGAGAGAGATACAGACAGCAGAAATACAGTCAAGGAAGACAGCCTTGTAAGTGTGCAGATATCCCTATGATCTAACAAAACTGCTGAAGTCAGCGCTTCAGTCAGTAACACTGCATAGGCTTCTGTGACAAATGGTATCTAGACCAACTGAGGCCCAGGACCCTGTTACTTCCTTTATCACTTATTTTCCCCAGCTGAACCCCCTAACCTTTAAAGGGGTGTCTTTTAATTACTATACATGTGGAGCAGGACTGTAAAACTCAGTCCTTTTCTAACGGAAACCAAGCAGTCACAAAACAGAACCCTGTGACATCTCAACATTTCATCCCTTTGTGTTCCTTTTGCCAAGGCTAACAAGGCTATTCACTGCCAGGCATGCGTCTTTGTGAAACTGAATCAGGCCACGTATCGGGAACATGTGAGCTTTGTGGGGAAGGGGGAGGGAGGGGGATCGTTTGATTGCAACACTCCCTTCCACCGACCCCTGCAGCTCTGGACACAGTAGTGGGCAGTGGGGCGTTCCACGAGGGCCACCATCAGGGTCGTGTTGTCATACCGCTACCAAAACAGTTCATGGAGATTAGCTCACCCCCATCCTCCCTCCTTTTTCACAACCCCCCGTACACCCCTCCCACCCTGCCAAAAGCTCCAACCATGGCAGGTAGAGAGACATTGGTAGGAGGGGGATAAAGCGGATGGGCAGAAAGCTAGACGAGGCACTCACCCCCTCACTCACACAAGCACACAAACAAACACCCCATGTTTTTTGAGGACACTGAGTAATGTCAAACTTGGGTATAAGCCCTGAAATGACACAAACTCTAGACATTTCATGAACAACACAGCAAAACTAAATCAGAGTAAAAACAATTTGTGTCCAATGAATTCCTTTAAACTCGAACATGCTACTAAATTACATACTATTTATAACCCACCCTAACCAAAGAGACGGAGTGACTTGGTTTGACGTAGACAGACCTTATAACCCACCCTAACCAAAAAGACTGAGTGACTTAGTTTGACTCACCACTAGGTTCCCGATCACCATGACGAGCATGAAGACCAGGATGCAGAGAGGTTGCCCGGCCACCTCCATACAATCCCACATCGTCTCGATCCACTCGCCGCACAGCACCCTGAACACGATGAGGAACGAGTGGAAGAAGTCCTTCATGTGCCAGCGCGGAAGTGTACAGTCCTTGGAGATCTTACACACACAGTCCTGGTAGTTCTTGCCGAACAGCTGCATGCCCACCACGGCAAAGATGAAGACTATGATGGCTAGGACCAGGGTCAGGTTTCCCAGGGCGCCCACCGAGTTGCCGATGATCTTGATGAGTGTGTTTAGGGTGGGCCACGACTTGGCCAACTTGAACACCCTCAGCTGTGGGAGGGGAGATAGTGAGACCAGCTGTTTGTTAGTTGTCTGAGAAATGAATTTAGAAATGAATGTTAACTAGAAGTTGAATCAAGAGATTTAAAGACAAATTATATTTTCTTTATCCTATTCTCATGTTCGAGTTTAAACTTTTAGTAAAATGTTCATTAGTCACATTTCACTTTATTATGCAATTTTTAACCTCCCCCTTTTTCGTGATTACAATCTTGTCTCATCGCTGCAACTCCCCAACGGGCTCTGGAGAGGCAAAGGTCAAGTGCTGTGAAACATGACCAGCCAAACCGCGCTTCTTAACACATGCTTGCATAACCCGGACGACAGCTGCACCAATGTGCCGGAGGAAACACAATTCAACTGATGACCGAAGTCAGCCTGCAGGCACCCGGCCCGCCACAAGGAGTCACTAGAGCACGATGAGCCAAGTAAAGCCCCCCCGGCCAAACCCTCCCCTAACCCGGACAACGCTGGGCCAATTTTGCGCTGCCCTATGGGACTCCCGGTCACTGCCAGTAATGACCAAACCCCAGGCTGTAGTGACACCACAACACTGCGATGCAGTGCCTTAGACCGCTGCACCATTCGGGAGGCCCACATTTCACATTTCTAAATAAAGAAGTGGCTACTGACTACAATTCAAATCATTCTGTCAATGGGATATGGTAGTAAAAAGGGGTTACATAGCTCAGGCTGGTTTAGTAACTGTTGAGAAGGACTTGCCAATGGTCTCACAGTTAGGGGGACTTAAAGTCCGCATACATGTACAGTACCATTGGGTGAGAGACCTAACCAGTCACACTGTCAAACAGTGCAGGCTTTAACACATCCATTCCAGACAACCATCATCTACAAACACACAGAGACACAGACAGCACACAGAGACACAGATAGGCCAGAGGGGCGACATGTTAAATGGTTAAATACCAGTCTGAAGGACCGGAGAACGGACAGTCCCTCCACGTCAGACAGTCCCAGCTCCATGAGGCTGAGGCACACGATGATGCTGTCAAAGATGTTCCAACCTTGTTGGAAATAGTAGTATGGATCTAGAGCGATGATCTTTAAGACCATCTCAGCGGTGAAGATCCCGGAGAATACCTAGGAAACACAGACACACACAGACACAAACAGAGAGGGAGCGCTTAGCCTGGGGGTAGGAAACTTCAGAGCAGGTTAGAGTCAGAATCAGGCCTCCCTTGCACATGAAGCACTGCATTAGAACACTGGTGGCTGTCGCTTTGCCTGGTTGTCTCCCAATCTACTGATCTTATCCATCTGGAACCATCTGGAATCATCTGGAAGTCAGGGCTGTACTTGAAGGACTAATGGGAGCTGATGAGAAATATTTTTAAATAAGATCTAACGTTTTGCCCAAAACCATGCTCCTAGATTATTAGATTTTTTTTGCCAATGCCTACCCATATAAGCACAGTAGCTCTACCTGCATCGTTGACAAGCGCACGGCACTCGACAAAAGGTCATTTACGCTTGAGCCGACATTCGCAGCGTTTAGTGTGAAAGTGATCTCAGCGAACGTCAGGGAAATTACCAGTACAATGCACCTTTGATTAAATCCCTGTCTTGCTGTTTTCTTCCTTGGAGCGTCTGGAACTGCGACATCAAACTCCACAGTTAATGCAACGTCAATAATAAAACTGAGACCTCAGACTGGGAGCTTTCCTGTATATTGAATTAAGACTCCCAGCCTTTACTGCACACAGTGAGCTGGCTCCTGTGTCCACCTAATCTCCTTAAGGGGAAATCTGCTTATGATATCAGTTTTCAGATGCTGTTTCAGGAGCATCCTCATCTCTTTCATGTTAGCCACCATCATTTTTTTTCTTCATTTGGCTGGACTGCTATGGAGATAGGTATTGCCTCTTGCTCTGTGTTTGTGTTGTAAAAGCTAAAGCAGCTGACAGGTCTGCAGTATAGGTGTGTGTGTGTGTACATGTATTTGTGCTTTGCTTCTGTGATCTCTGTGTGTTTTCGTCTTGCAGCTCTCTGCTAGTTGTTCTTTGCAGACGTGCTCCTCGATGTGACACCGAGTACGTGACACACGGGCGGAAGGCGAGGGTAGAGGGGGTAGCGGGTGGACAAGGTGAAATCGTCATAGGGCGCGTCTGGGTAGCCTTGAAAGGATCTGATCTGGAGTCTGTTTAGACTAGTAGGTCATGTCCACACACAAACACAAACTCACACACACACAGTGAGTGGCTTAGTGAGCAGTTTGGTGTGATTACAGCTGGGATATTGACTGGCACTGAAGCCCCCACTTTCAGTCGCCTGGAGAGGCCCAATGTCTGTGTGTGTGTGTGTGTGTGTGTGTGTGTGTGTGTGTGTGTGTGTGTGTGTGTGTGTGTGTGTGTGTGTGTGTGTGTGTGTGTGTGTGTGTGTGTGTGTGTGTGTGTGTGTGTGTGTGTGTGTGTGTGTGTGTGTGTGTGTGTGTATCCATTCTCATTTACATGGGGCTCATTAAGCTCGGTACACAGCTCGTTATCAATGACGAGGTACTTCACAATCATACTGTTATTACGCTGTCAGGACCCGACGATGAGACAGGGCGTTTATTATGATTGGGCGGAGGAGTATCCTGCGAGCGATGCGGCTGCATCTCACAGAGATCAGTGCCAACATAGAGCTAGGAACACGTCCAACATGACATGGCATTGCCCAACAAAAGGACATGACATGACAATTGATTGAGTTTGTGGATCACACTTTATTCTGATAGTCCCATATAGATGATCTACAGATGGCCATATAATCAACAAATGACTGTATATGTAAGATAAACAACTGCTTGCTAAAGTTACGGTTAGGATTAGGGTTAGAATAAGGGTTAGGTTTAGGTTTGGATTATGGTTAGGGTAAGGGTTAGGTTTAGGTTTGGATTATGGTTAGGGTAAGGGTTAGGGTTAAGTTTAGCTGATAGTTCATTGAAATTTTGTTAACACTTATTGAACATCTACTGACCATCTACTGAACATGTACAAACCATCTACAAACCATCTACAAACCATCTACAAACCATGTACAAACCATCTACTTGGGACTATCCAAATAAAGCGTTATCAGTTTGTGTAATGCATTGTGCTGTACTGTATTGGTTTGGGGCAGATATGGTGCAGGAGACAATAACTTAATGTCTTTAGGATGAAGTTGATGTCGCCTAGTGTGATGCTCAAATTAATGTCAGTTAATAATAACGGTTTGCTTGGGTGAATGACTTTCCACTACTGGAAATGCGCACACCAGAAATGTATTGAAAAATTAATTGACTTTGTTGCAATGTTATTAAAACGCATTTCCATCAAGTCTGTACTTCAAATTAGCATCTCTGTAATTCGAACACAGATAATGAGTATTTACTTTTTATTTTATTTAACCTTTATTTAACAAGGCAAGTCAGTTCACTTATTTGCAATAACAGTCTACCAAAAGGCAACTGGCCTCCTGCGGGGACAGGGGCTGGGATTTAAAATACAAATAAAATAAATAAAGATATAGGACAAAACACACATCACGACAGGAGAGACAACACAACACTATATAAAGAGAGACATCACAACACTGCATAAAGAGAGACCTAAGACAACAACATAGCATGGCAGCAACACATGACAACACAGCATGGTAGCAACACAACATGACAACAACATGGTAGCAACACAACATGGTAGCAACACAACATGACAACAACATGGTAGCAACACAATATGGCAGCAGCACAACATGGTAGCAGCACAAAACATGGTACAAACATTATTGGGCAAAGACAACAGCACAAAGGGCAAGAAGTTAGAGACAACAATACATCACGCAAAGCAGCCACAACTGTCAGTAAGAGTGTCCATGATTGAGTCTTTGAACTAAGAGATTGAGATAAAACTGTCCAGTTTGAGTGTTTGTTGCAGCTCGTTCCAGTCGCTAGCTGCAGCGAACTGAAAAGACGAGCGACCCATGGATGTGTGTGCTTTGGGGACCTTTAACAGAATGTGACTGGCAGAACGGGTGTTTTATGTGGAGTATGAGGGCTGCAGTAGATATCTCAGATAGGGGGGAGTGAGGCCTAAGAGGTTTTTATAAATAATCATTAACCAGTGGGTCTTGCGACGGGTATACAGAGTAGGCCACGGCACTAACACTGTTTGTTCAACTAATCTCATATGTTCATTCAAATATTATTTGGGCATTTTATCAAAACAAGTCTGCACAACAATGTTTTCAACTCAGATATTTAATACATATGACTACATTATACATATTAATTTATACAGTAATTATTATTCAACATGTCCTCATCTGGGATTTGAAGTCACAACCTTTTGGTTCATGGCATTCTGGTCTTCCTGCTACTGTATGCCACAATGTCTGTGTCACTTATCAGTTAATCTCACTATTCTCTCATTATTTATTTGATTAACTTATTTCAGACATGTTGGGGGTTTCTGTATAGTTGTCTAATGTTGGTGGGGCATATTAACCTGTTTAAATGTTACTCCTTAATCACGAAATGACAGAAAAAGATGCTATCCAGAACCTGAAAGGGTTCTTCGGCTGTCCCCATAGGAGAACCCGTTGAAGAACCCTTTTTGGTTCCAGGTAGAACAATTTTGGTTCCAGGTAGAACCCTTTCCCCTGAGAGTTCTACATGGAACCCAAAAGGAATCTACTTGGAACCAAAAAGGGTTCTACCTGTAAGCCAAACGGGTTGGGGACAGCCGAATAGCCCTTTAGGAAACCTTTTTTTCTAGGAGTGTGACAAATACAATAATTTTACTTGAGTGTATTTTTAATAGAGCCTGATATTTACTTTGAAGTGCAAAGTCTAGCAATACAGGTGAAATCAGTCATTGACACAGACATGGTGGCGTTGCAGGAATATCATTATGCTGTGAAGCAAGAGATTGTGAGTTCAAATCCCAGGTGAGGACATGTTGAACATGCCAGCAGAATCTTGTGTGTCAAATATGTTAGTTGAAACTATTGTCAACTATGTCACTAGTTCCACAGCCTTATTTAGTGAAAATGGCCAAATAATAATTTATAGTTGAATGAACATATGAGACAAGTGGAACAATGAGACAAGTGGAACTGCACCACCCGGCCTCCCGGGTGGCGCAGTGGTCTAGGGCACTGCATCGCAGTGCTAGCTGCACCACCAGAGTCTCTGGGTTCACGCCCAGGCCCAGGCTCTGTCGCAACCGGGAGGTCCGTGGGGCGACGCACAATTGGCATAGCGTCGTCCGGGTTAGGGAGGGTTTGGCCGGTAGGGATATCCTTGTCTCAGTATGTAAATGTAATAAAATGTATGCACTCTACTGTAAGTCGCTCTGGATAAGAGCATCTGCTAAATGACTAAAATGTAAAATGTAAATGAACAAAAACATAATTTTAAGCTGACTGAATTTTGCAAGTTTGGGAAAAGCTTTAATCGAAAAGTTGAGTAAAAAATAAATAAAAAAAAAGCAGTGGAACCAGTTACTTAATAATAATTAGTTTAAACAACTACAATGTTTTATAGTGAAGGTTGTGTCACAAATGGCACCCTATTCCCTCCATAGTGCACTACTTTTGACTAGGGACAATAGGACTGGTCAAAAGTAGTGCATTATATTGGGAGTAGAGTGTCATTTGGGACACAACCCAAAGGCATGAAGGGTAATGATCAGGCCAAAGCAGCAGTAATGAGTAAGTGTTTAGGATGCCCAGGCAGACATGGTAATTGAATAACACAGACGTGTTGGTCTGAGCATGTCACGGCATCGTGACCACACAATTCATATCTCCTGTGATAAGAGTAAAGCTAGAATCGTTAATTGGTGGAACTGCCACGTCCGTTTGGGACATTACAAAAACAAAGAAATTACTGCAAATCAACAAACACAGTTTTTTTGGACATCATTGCCAGTGGTGATCCGTCATTCAGGGCAGATGGGGCAGAGGGGTTGGTAATATTCTCTAGTTGCGTCGTGATTGGCTCAGTGTTTTGTCACTCTAGGGGACACTACGTCACTGCCAAATCTAAGGGTAGAGCTAAAAAATTCAAGCCCCTTAGGTGCTGCCATAGAGTTACATTAGAAGTGCCCATCCAAGAAGGCTCAAGGTCATTGGCCACAGATAAAATGATGTCAAATCATGTTATATCTACAGTAGCTTTGATTGGACTGATACTTTCAAAATCTTAGCTAGCAGTCATCATCATGACCCATGTCGACAATCTACTGGCAAATCCTTTTTAATCCTTGTCATATCAAGATAAATAATGAATAGAAATTATAGACAAAACGTATCGGTGCTCATCGGCCATTGGACATAAACATTACACAACAAGTTGGAAATTTCAAATTCAACAATCAGTGGTTTTGAAGGAATCAGTGGCTAACCGCAACCATTGCAAAGCAATCACTAGCCTGCTATTCAGTGGAGTGGCTGTGTGGTCCCATGTCTGGATTTGAGGGTCTCTTTTCCAAGCTTAAAGGGATAAACATTCAACATTGGCCCTGCTGTCAATACAGCATGACTTCTGCCGCGCTCAAAACAACTGGAAACTCAGGACAGGGAAATCTGACTTCATTGAGTTCAAAACAACTGGAAACTCAGGACAGGGAAATCTGACTTCAGTGAGTTCAAGACAACTGGGAACTCAGAAAAAAAAAATCTCTGACTGGGAAAATACGTTTTGAACTGTCATCCAACTCCAATTACAAGTCTGGAACTCGGGCCCCAATTGCCTTGAAAGCACCATAAATCCAGAGAATGACAGACTTTGATGACAAAGTTTAATGGCACAATTTGCCCACAAAGGACCGTCGCACCACCTTCCTGTTCAAGTGAGCACAGCACAACAAGGTGAGTCCAAAAATGTCTTGTATGCTGCTGCATAAATTAGATTATATTTATACTGTAGCTAAGACTAATACTAAGTGTATGTTGTGTAGTAAGCTGTTAGTAGCCCATGTGCCTCACCCTAATAATTTGGTCCCTTTCCCTCTCTTAATTTCACTTACTGTTCTGATTTGGTGGTGCACATGTGGCCTATGGCCTGTTTTAGAGAAAGGGCATCATCAAATACAGTAAGAGCATTCATTGTCTGCTTATATGCCCCCTTTATTTATCCTATGGTTCTGACTTGGTGTACAGGGAGAATACTGTAAGACGGCCCATGTTCTGAATTCTGTCGCTGTGCATTTCAAATGTGCTGAACAAATAGTTATATTGACTACGTCCGTCCTAGCTCATTGTCTTAATCAAAGTTACGGATTGCCTCTTATCCAGTTGTCGTCCACTTATGCCATAGTTTGTACATCTCAATTGTCAGTAGAAACCACATTTGTTTTAGCAAGTCAGACATATCAGCTATGTTTTTATAAAAGGCAGTAAATAAAGCTGAATGAACTGTTTTGCTGCCAGACAAGGCTCCATTGATAGCCAGGTGTAGCAGTGGTAAGGTGTTGGGACTGCTGTTTGTGGGCACCATTACAGTGCAGTTAATGTATTGTTTAGTGTTGTGTTGTGTAGTGGCTTTGCTGGCATGCATCTAAAAAATATATATTGCAGTACCTTGATGTACATTTACTGCACCTTTTTTTTTGCACACATTACTGTCCTCTGTTTCTACCTCCATAACATCAACAACACAATAACAATAACAGTAACAAAAACAGCAAGGCACTGTTTTCTCCAATGTGGATTGGATCTTTAGGAAAGTGTGCAGGTTGTGTGTGAAGTCAACCCTCTTCAGGGTAAGAGCTAAGGACACTGAGACAAGCAACTTTATACTGAATAGGTCAAGTGAAGCACTGAAATGGCACCCTATTCCCTAGAGCAGAAGTGCTCTACTGTAGATCAAGCTCTGGCAAAAAAACGTACACTATATAGGGAATAGGGTGCTCTGAGGCGGCAGGTAGCTTTGTGGCTAAGAGAGATGGGCCAGTAACCGAAAGGTTGCTGGTTCAAATCCCCAAGCCACCTAGGTGAAAAATCTGTTGATTTGCCCTTGAGCAAGGCAATTGACCCCAAATGCACCTGTAAGTCACTCTGGATACGAGCTGGAATAATAGGATGCCATTTCAGATGCAACCATTCTGTTTTGTGCGGAAAACCTAATACAAAAATATGTTTCGTGCGCGTGAGCGTGTTGAATATCCTACAACGTTGAACAAAATTTGCTTGGTTTCCAGGCTAAATGGGAATATTAGAATCATATATTCAATCAGATTAACCTACTAGAAGACTGAAAGGACACACATCTGTGTGTTGCCTATCTGAAAATGCCTATCTGCTGAATCCTTACTGAAAAAACACATGAATGTCACATGATCACATGTGAAGTGTTCCAAAAACATGTTTTTAATCATGTGATTTTCCACGTGAAATGATGTGTTTTTTCTGTAAGAGATTACTCATCTAACCGCTGCCTCAGACAACCTGTCTGTCACTCTCCCACCCCAAACAACTCACTGTCTTCTCACAGAGATACAGATGTACGGTTCTGAAAAGAACATCATGCCAGCGACCAACACACTCATGTGTCTATCTAACAGCCCGGAGGTGTTGTCCATACGTCTGCCCAGCTGTGTCTGTGTGACTGAGGGGTAGCTGAAGGGCACAGGAGGACAGCTGGATGGGTATTGCTGTGTAAACTAGGGCCTGTGCTGTGCTGACTGTGGCTGTGGTAGTAATAACAGAGAGTCCTGGCTCAGCATATATGAAGATATACACGCATGCATACATAAACACACACACACGTGTGTATACAGAGACACACACACACACACACACGTGTGTATACAGAGACACACACACACACACACACACGTGTGTATACAGAGACACACACACACAGAGAGCAGAGTGAGGCTCATGCGAGCAGAAGGGCGGTGGGCGTGGGCTCAACGGGGAGGGGGGCAGAGAGGAGATGTCATGTGACAAGCACTCTCTGGGAAGCACGTCAACAAGGTTTTGCTCCCACGGTCAACACAATCCACGGGACTACGCACGCCCAACTGGCCTCGGGTGAACAGTCCACACATAACGCATACAAACACACACACATACTGTGTGCAGATGGAAACATTTCCACGCGCAAATTTACACGCATGCACAACCACGCACAAACACACACACACACGTATGCACACACAAACACACACACATACACATTTGGGTTTGGCAGGATTGAGGGGAAAGAAACCTCTTTGTTACAAGGAGATTCCTCCCGCCATAACGGTAACATCAAAAGAATAATGAAACAATATTTCAAGTAGTCCAAGTGGTTGCAGTGGTCCGTGGGCACTTATAGAACAATTATGTCAGATCAGTTGTGTTTTGGGATCCCATGAAGGACAGTGTAATAACATAACTGTATGTCTAAATGTGTATTTTCCCCAGTGATCAGATTAACATACAAATGTTGGCAAACTGGTATGATTAAATATGAATTTGTGAGAAGATATAATGTGATGTTAGCCTTCTAAATGAGAGAATTGTTTTTCATGTGAAGTCTTAACCAAGTCAGTGACCACATCCATGTGAGCACAGACATTACGTCGGCGTCATGGAACACCCCTTTCCCAGAGTGCATAAAACCCACCTCTGACAAAATGTACATTAGACCAAGCAGGCGGACGGTGTTGAACCAGACGTCACGAATGGTTAGACTCCACCAGACCAGCTACGTGCAGCGCCAGCTGTACACGTTAAAATGGTTAAGAAAACTACACTTTCACAGTCTGCAGCTGTATATGCAAAATAGTATAAGAAACTCGACCGAAAAAGAGAAAGAAGAACAATTTCCTCTCACCACTATAGACACCTCTAAAGTATCTATTTTAACGAACTGAGCCCGAGAACCACCGGCTGGTACTTTGAAAAGATCCATTCTAAAAGAACATTCCCCTATCCAACCACCATTGGTACATCTGCAAGACCCGTTCTAACAGACACAACCAGAGACTTTCTGTCGAATTACTCCCCAGACGGACCAGCGATTCCAACAGAGACAACAAAGGCATGCAATCGAAAATATATACATTGGCTTGCGAAAGTATTCACCCCCTTGGCATTATTCCTATTTTGTTGCCTTACAACCTGGAATTAAAATAGATTTTTTGAGGGTTTGTATCATGTGATTTACACAACAACACTTTGAAGATGCAAAAAAATGTATCTTGTGAAACAAACAAGAAATAAGACAAAAAAACAGAAAACTTGAGAATGCATAACTATTCACCCCCCCAAAATCAATACTTTGTAGAGCCACCTTTCTCAGCAATTACAGCTGCAAGTCTCTTGGGGTGTGTCTCTATAACCTTGGCACATCTAGCCACTGGGATTTTTGCCCATTCTTCAAGGTAAAACTGCTCCAGCTCCTTCAAGTTGGATGGGTTCTGCTGGTGTACAGCAATCTATAAGTCATACCACAGATTCTCAATATGATGGAGGTCTGGGCTTTGACTAGGCTATTCCAATACATTTAAATGTTTCCCCTTAAACCACTCGAGTGTTGCTTTAGCAGTATGCTTAGGGTCATTGTCCTGCTGGAAGGTGAACCTCCATCCCAGTCTCAAGAATTTCCCTGTATTTAGCGCCATCCATAATTTCTTCAATTCTGACCAGTTCCCCAGTCCTGCCCGATGAAAAACATCTCCACAGCATGATAATGCCACCATCATGCTTCACATGTGGGGATGGTATACTCTCGGGGTGATGAGAGGTTTTGGGTTTGCGCCAGAAAATAATGTTTACCTTGATGGCCAAAAAGCTCAATTTTAGTCTCATCTGACCAGAGTACCTTCTTCCATATGTTTGGGGAGTCTCCCAAATGCCTTTTGGTGAACACCAAACTTGTTTGCTTATTTTTTTCTTTAAGCAATGGCTTTCTCTTCCCACTCTTCAATAAAGCCCAGCTCTGTGGAGTGTACGGCTTAAAGTGGTCATATGGACAGATATTCCAATCTCCGCTGTGGAGCTTTGCATCTCCTTCCGGGTTATCTTTGGCCTCTTTGTTGCCTCTCTGATTAATGCCCTCCTTGCCTGGTCAGTGAGTTTGTTGGGCGGCCCTCTCTTGGCAGGTTTGTTGTGGTGCCATATATTCTTTCAATTTTTTAATAATGGATTTAATGTTGCTCCATGGGATGTTCAAAGTTTCTGATATTTTTTTATAACCCAACCCTAATCTGTACTTCTCCACAACTTTGTCCCTGACCTGTTTGGAGATCTCCTTGGTCTTCCTGGTGCCACTGGCTTGGTGGTGTCTCTTGTTTAATGGTGTTGCAGACGCTGGGGCCTTTCAGAACAGGTGTATATATACTGAGATCATGTGACACTTAGATGGCACACAGGTGGATTTATGTAACTAATTATGTGACTTCTGAAGGTAATTGGTTGCCCCAGATCTTATTTAGGGGCTTCATAGTAAAGGGGGTGAATACATTTGCACGCACCACTTTTTCGTTTTAATTTTTTTTTAATTTTTTGAAACAAGTTATTATTTTCATTTCACTTCACCAATCTGGACTATTTTGTGTATGTCTATTACATGAAATCCAAATAAAAATCCATTTAAATTACAGGTTGTAATGCAATAAAATAGGAAAAACGCCAAGGAGGATGAATACTTTTGCAAAGCACTGTGCATTGCAAATTATTTTTCGAATGAGCGGCAGTTCATGTGCAAAGTATTAGCATTTCAATGAGCACAGTTATCAGCTGTGTGCACGATAGTGAAGTCCTTTGTCTTTTCTCCTGCTCTTTCTTACATGCCCCTCCTTTTTCGTTTTGTGTAACAAGCCGTCATATCGGGTTTAGTCCACTCGGGACTTTTAATTGCATTATGTAGTACTCGATGTGTGAACTATTCTGTTTGTGTGTTTATGTAATTCTGTGTGATTATTATTTAGTAAATAAATAATTAAGCCAATTTGTGTATTGCATATTCATCATTTATGCTAGGGTTCGTGTAGATATCCATATTGCGACGTTCAGAATGAGACTGATAGAAGATAAAATGAATTGATGACTGAAATGTCAGAGATATTTATATCTTTAGAGTTAATTCGGAAACGGTAACTCCTTAAACAAACTTTTTCCATGGTGCCCCAAGATTGCTGATGAGTTAATTGTTACATGAGTAATTTAATAATCGTAATAATTAAACATAATGTAGTTAATCGATTTGATAAAGCAATCGTCATCACATTAATGATAGCCAAAAACACGACACAAGCATGCACATAACACTTAGAGAGAGAGCCAATATCTCTCCACTATAATAGGTATGAGAGAAATCCTCCTCAAACAAATCTCCACGTACAGAGACAAAAACGTTTTTAATGTGTGATGCTGCATCTAGCAAACTGGCAGTTATCCAATACAGTCACCACCCCATGACAATTCAGACTCTCTATGTAACCAACACAGTCACCACCCCACGACAGTTCAGACTCTCTATGTAACCAACACAGTCACCACCCCACAACAGTTCAGACTCTCTATGTCTCCAACACAGTCACCACCCCACAACAGTTCAGACTCTCTATGTAACCAACACAGTCACCACCTCACGACAGTTCAGACTCTCTATGTCTCCAACACAGTCACCACCCCACAACAGTTCAGACTCTCTATGTAACCAACACAGTCACCACTCCACAACAGTTCAGACTCTCTATGTAACCAACACAGTCACCACTCCACAACAGTTCAGACCCTCTATGTAACCAAAACAGTCACCACTCCACAACAGTTCAGACTCTCTATGTAACCAACACAGTCACCACTCCACGACAGTTCAGACTCTCTATGTCTCCAACACAGTCACCACTCCACGACAGTTCAGACTCTCTATGTATCCAACACAGTCACCACTCCACGACAGTTCAGACTCTCTATGTATCCAACACAGTCACCAC
Organism: Salvelinus fontinalis; assembly: GCF_029448725.1. NCBI lineage: Eukaryota > Metazoa > Chordata > Actinopteri > Salmoniformes > Salmonidae > Salvelinus > Salvelinus fontinalis. Next base: position 28,619,142 of record NC_074689.1, read on the forward strand.
TCCACGACAGTTCAGACTCTCTATGTATCCAACACAGTCACCACTCCACGACAGTTCAGACTCTCTATGTATCCAACACAGTCACCACTCCACGACAGTTCAGACTCTCTATGTATCCAACACAGTCACCACTCCACGACAGTTCAGACTCTATGTCTCCAACACAGGCACCACTCCACGACAGTTCAGACTCTCTATGTAACCAACACAGTCACCACTCCACAACAGTTCAGACTCTCTATGTAACCAACACAGTCACCACTCCACGACAGTTCAGACTCTATGTCTCCAACACAGTCACCACTCCACGACAGTTCAGACTCTCGATGTAACCAACACAGTCACCACTCCACAACAGTTCAGACTCTCTATGTAACCAACACAGTCACCACTCCACGACAGTTCAGACTCTCTATGTCTCCAACACAGTCACCACTCCACGACAGTTTATACTCTCTGTCTCCAACACAGTCACCACTCCACGACAGTTCAGACTCTCTATGTCTCCAACACAGTCACCACTCCACGACAGTTTATACTCTCTGTCTCCAACACAGTCACCACTCCACAACAGTTTATACTCTCTGTCTCCAACACAGTCACCACTCCACAACAGTTTATACTCTCTGTCTCCAACACAGTCACCACTCCACGACAGTTCAGACTCTCTATGTAACCAACACAGTCACCACTCCACAACAATTCAGACTCTCTCTGTCTCCAACACAGTCACCACTCCACAACAGTTCAGACTCTCTATGTAATCAACACAGTCACCACTCCACGACAGTTCAGACTCTCTCTGTCTCCACCACAGTCACCACTCCACGACAGTTTATACTCTCTCTGTCTCCAACACAGTCACCACTCCACGACAGTTCAGACTCTCTCTGTAACCAACACAGTCACCACTCCACGACAATTCAGACTCTCTATGTAACCAACACAGTCACCACCCCACAACAGTTCAGACTCTCTCTGTCTCCAACACAGTCACCACTCCAGGACAGTTCAGACTCTCTATGTATCCAACACAGTCACCACTCCACAACAGTTCAGACTCTCTATGTAACCAACACAGTCACCACTCCAGGACAGTTTATACTCTCTGTCTCCAACACAGTCACCACTCCACGACAGTTCAGACTCTCTATGTAATCAACACAGTCACCACTCCACGACAGTTTATACTCTCTGTCTCCAACACAGTCACCACTCCACGACAGTTCAGACTCTCTATGTAACCAACACAGTCACCACTCCACGACAATTCAGACTCTCTATGTCTCCACCACAGTCACCACTCCACGACAGTTCAGACTCTCTATGTCTCCAACACAGTCACCACTCCACGACAGTTTATACTCTATGTAACCAACACAGTCACCACTCCACGACAGTTCAGACTCTCTATGTCTCCAACACAGTCACCACTCCACGACAGTTTATACTCTATGTAACCAACACAGTCACCACTCCACGACAATTCAGACTCTCTATGTCTCCAACACAGTCACCACTCCACGACAGTTTATACTCTATGTAACCAACACAGTCACCACTCCACGACAGTTCAGACTCTCTATGTCTCCAACACAGTCACCACTCCACGACAGTTTATACTCTCTGTCTCCAACACAGTCACCACTCCACGACAGTTCAGACTCTCTATGTAACCAACACAGTCACCACTCCACGACAATTCAGACTCTCTATGTCTCCAACACAGTCACCACCCCACAACAGTTCAGACTCTCTATGTAACCAACACAGTCACCACTCCACGACAATTCAGACTCTCTATGTCTCCAACACAGTCACCACCCCACAACAGTTCAGACTCTCTATGTCTCCAACACAGTCACCACTCCACGACAGTTTATACTCTATGTAACCAACACAGTCACCACTCCACGACAGTTCAGACTCTCTATGTCTCCAACACAGTCACCACTCCACGACAGTTTATACTCTATGTAACCAACACAGTCACCACTCCACGACAGTTCAGACTCTCTATGTCTCCAACACAGTCACCACTCCACGACAGTTTATACTCTATGTAACCAACACAGTCACCACTCCACGACAGTTCAGACTCTCTATGTCTCCACCACAGTCACCACTCCACGACAGTTCAGACTCTCTATGTCTCCAACACAGTCACCACTCCACGACAGTTTATACTCTCTGTCTCCAACACAGTCACCACTCCACGACAGTTCAGACTCTCTATGTAACCAACACAGTCACCACTCCACGACAATTCAGACTCTCTATGTCTCCACCACAGTCACCACTCCACGACAGTTCAGACTCTCTATGTCTCCAACACAGTCACCACTCCACGACAGTTTATACTCTAGGTAACCAACACAGTCACCACTCCACGACAGTTCAGACTCTCTATGTCTCCAACACAGTCACCACTCCACGACAGTTTATACTTTATGTAACCAACACAGTCACCACTCCACAACAGTTCAGACTCTCTATGTCTCCAACACAGTCACCACTCCACGACAATTCAGACTCTCTATGTCTCCAACACAGTCACCACTCCACGACAGTTTATACTCTATGTAACCAACACAGTCACCACTCCACAACAGTTCAGACTCTCTCTGTAACCAACACAGTCACCACTCCACGACAATTCAGACTCTCTCTGTCTCCAACACAGTCACCACTCCACAACAGTTCAGACTCTCTATGTAATCAACACAGTCACCACTCCACGACAGTTCAGACTCTCTCTGTCTCCAACACAGTCACCACTCCACGACAGTTCAGACTCTCTCTGTAACCAACACAGTCACCACTCCACGACAATTCAGACTCTCTCTGTAACCAACACAGTCACCACTCCACGACAATTCAGACTCTCTCTGTAACCAACACAGTCACCACTCCACGACAGTTCAGACTCTCTCTGTAACCAACACAGTCACCACTCCACGACAATTCAGACTCTCTCTGTCTCCAACACAGTCACCACTCCACAACAGTTCAGACTCTCTATGTAATCAACACAGTCACCACTCCAGGACAGTTCAGACTCTCTATGTAATCAACACAGTCACCACTCCAGGACAGTTTATACTCTCTATGTAATCAACACAGTCACCACTCCAGGACAGTTCAGACTCTCTCTGTCTCCAACACAGTCACCACTCCACGACAGTTCAGACTCTCTATGTCTCCAACACAGTCACCACTCCAGGACAGTTCAGACTCTCTATGTCTCCAACACAGTCACCACTCCACGACAGTTTATACTCTCTGTCTCCAACACAGTCACCACCCCACAACAGTTTATACTCTCTGTCTCCAACACAGTCACCACTCCACAACAGTTCAGACTCTCTCTGTATCCAAAACAGGCACCACCTCACGACAGTTCAGACTCTCTATGTATCCAACACAGTCACCACCTCACGACAGTTCAGACTCTCTCTGTATCCAAAACAGGCACCACCTCACGACAGTTCAGACCCTCTATGTATCCAACACAGTCACCACTCCACAACAGTTCAGACTCTCTCTGTATCCAACACAGTCACCACCTCACGACAGTTCAGACCCTCTATGTATCCAACACAGTCACCACCTCACGACAGTTCAGACTTTTGACACCAAGGCGATAATGACTTGCTGAAAGATGGAAAAGACCAGAGAGGGATGTCATAACATATACAGTTGAAATCGGAAGTTTACACACACTTAGGTTGGAGTCATTAAAACTTGTTTTTCAAACACTCCACACATTTTTTGTTAACAAACTGTAGTTTTGGCAAGTCGGTTAGGACATCTACTTTTTGCATGACATAAGTCAATTTTCCAACAATTGTTTACAGACAGATTATTTAACTTATAATTCACTGTATCACAATTCCAGTGGGTCAGTGTCACGTCCGTTGTAGTTAGGAGACCAAAGCGCAACGTGATGTGAATACATATTTTAATACAAGACGACTGAACACGAAGAACACTAACAAACTATACAAAATAACAAAACGAACGTGAAAGCTATAGACACGGAGTGCAGACATGCAACATCAACATCAACATAGACATCCCAAAACCCTAGACAAGACAAAAACACACATACCACCCTCGTCACACCCTGACCTAACCAAAATAATAAAGAAAACAAAGATAATTAAGGTCAGGGAGCGACAGTCAGAAGTTTACACTAAGTTGACTTTGCCTTTAAACAGCTTGGAAAATTCCAGAAAAATATGTCATGGCTTTAGAAGCTTTTGATAGGCTAATTGACATAAATTGAGTCAATTGGAGGTGTACTTGTGAATTTATTTCAAGGCCTACCTTTAAACTCAGTGCCTCTTTGCTTTACATCATGGGAAAATCAAAAGAAATCACCCAAGACTGATTTGTAGACCTCCAAAATTGTAGACCTCCACAAGTCTGGTTCATCCTTGGGAGCAATTTCCAAACGCCTGAAGGTACTATGTTCATCTGTACAAACAATAGTACGCAAGTATAAACACCATGGGACCACGCAGCCATCATACCGCTCAGGAAGGAGACACGTCCTGTCTCCTAGAGATGAACGTACTTTGGTGTGAAAAGTGCAAATCAATCCCAGAACAACAGCAAAGGACCTTGTGAAGATGTTGGAGGAAACAGGTACACAAGTATCTATATCCATAGTAAAACGAGTCCTATATCGACATAACCTGAAAGGCCGCTCAGCAAGGAAGAAGCCACTGCTCCAAAACTGCCATAAAAAAGCCAGACCACGGTTTGCAACTGCACATGGGGACAAAGATCATACTTCTTGGAGAAATGTCCTCTGATCTGATGAAATAAAAATAGAACTGTTTGGCTATAATGACCATCATTAAGTTTGGAGGAAAAAGGGGGAGGTTTGCAAGCCAAAGAACACCATCCTAACTATGAAGCACGGGGGTGGCAGCATCATGTTGTGGGGGTACTTTGCTGCAGGAGGGACTGGTGCACTTCACAAAATAGAGGGCATCATGAGGAAGGAAAAGTATGTGGATATATTGAAGCAACATCTCAAGACATCAGTCAGGAAGTTAAAGCTTGGTCGCAAATGGGTCTTCCAAATGGACAATGACCCCAAGCAGACTTCCATAGTTGTGGCAAAATGGCTTAAGGACAACAGTCAAGGTATCGGAGTGGCCATCACAAAGCCCTGACCTCAATCCCATAGAAAATTTGTGGTCAGAACAAGAGCAAGGAGGCCAAAGAGGCCTACAAACCTGACTCAGTTACACCAGCTCTGTCAGGAGGAATGGGCCCAAATTCACCCAACTTATTGTGGGAAGCTTGTGGAAGGCTACCCGAAACGTTTGACCCAAGTTAAACAATTTAAAGGCAATGCTACCAAATACTAATTGAGTGTATGTAAACTTCTGACCCACTGGGAAAGTGATGAAAGAAATAAAAGCTGAAATAAATAATTCTCTCTACTATTATTCTGACATTTCACATTCTTAAATTAAAGTGTTGATCCTAACTGACCTAAAACATGGGATTTTTACTAGGATTAAATGTCAGGAATTGTGAAAAACGGAGTTTCAATGTATTTGGCCAAGGTGTATGTAAACTTCCGACTTCAACTGTATCTGCTGTGGACACACATGCACATACATACACACACACACAGCAGCCAGATTGTCCACTGTAGCACACAGTGGCCAGCCAAGTGGAAGAAAAACTCTATTGATTTTGACACCGTCTGACACCGCCTGAAATGACTTCCTTGTTGGACCACTCCTGGTACAACACAACCAATTACATAACACCAACAATACCATGGGTTTGTCCCAAATGGCACCCTATTCCCTATATAGTGCTGAACTTCAGACCAGGGCCCATACCCAGCACTATAGAGAACCAGCATATATCATACAAACACACATAACTGGTTCCAGTGAATTGTAATTAATGGAAACACCATATTGACTTCATAATGTGATTGTAAACTCATTGTTGTGAATGATGTCTGCTGATGTGTGATTAACAGGTCGTTTTACGGTTATTATCCCAATGGAACCTTAGCCCCTACGCCCTATGGAGGTTTGATACTGTGAAAATCAGTGAGCCAATCAGTCAGCCAATCAGATGCTACTAACATACTACTTGTACCTAACTATTCCTCTCAGGTCTCCACAAGTGCATAAGGGGTAGAGGCTTGGGGTCCATTTAGGTTTGGGTGTGAATCTCAGTGACAATATCCAATCAAGTCAAATCACATTTTATTTGTCACATGCGCTGAATACAACAGGTGTAGACCTTACCGTGAAATGCTGAATACAACAGGTGTAGACCTTACCGTGAAATGCTTACTTACAAGCCCTTAACCAACAATGCAGTTCAAGAAATACAGTTAAGAAAATATTTCCTAAATAAACATATGTTTTTTTTTAAATCTAAAATTAACACAAGAAATAACAATAACGAGGCTATGTACAGGTGGTACCGGTACTGAGTCAGTGTGCGGGAGTACAGGTTAGTCGAGGTCATTTTTGTAAAGTGACTATGCATAGATAATAAACAGTGAGTAGCAGCAATGTAAATAGTCCGGACGGCCATTTGATTAATTGTTCAGTTGTCTCTGTTATTAAGGAGCCTTTCGATTCTAGACTTGGCGCTCCGCTACCGCTTGCCATGCGGTAGAACAGAGAGAACAATCTATGACTTGGGTGACTGGAGTCTTTGACAAATCTTTGGGCCTTCCTCTGACACCGACTAGTATATTGGTCCTGGATGTCAGGAAGCTTGGCCCCAGTGATGTACTGGGCCGTACACACTACCCTCTGAAGCAACTTACAGTCAGATGCCATACCAGGCGGTGATGCAACCGGTCAGCATGCTCTCGATGGTGCAGTTGTAGAACTTTTTGAGGATCTGGGGACCCATGCCAAATCTTTTCAGTCTCCTGAGGGGGAAAAAGTGTTGTCGTGCCCTCTTCACAGCTATCTTGGTGTGTTTGGACCATGATAGTTCTGACCTCCTCCCCATAGGCTGTCTCATCGTGGTCGGTGTTCAGGCCTACCACTCGTCAGCAAACTTAACAATGGTGTTGGAGTTGTGCTTGGCCCGCAGTTGTGGGTGAATAGGGAGTACTGGAGGGGAATAAGCACGCACCCCAGATGTGTTGTTGACAGATGTGTTGTTGCCTACCCTTACCACCTGGGGGCGGTCCGTCAGGAAATTCAGGATCCAGTTGCAGAGGGAGTGTTTAGTCCCAGGGTCCATATCTTTGTGATGAGCTTTGTGGGTACTATGGTGTTGAATGCTGAGCTGTCATCAATGAACATCATTCTCTCATAGGTGTTCCTTTTGTCCAGGTGGGGAAGGGCAGCGTGGAGTGCGATTGAGATTGCGTAATCTGTGGATCTGTTGGGGCGGTATGCAAATTATTGTGGGTCTAGTGTTTCCGGCATGATGGTGTTGATGTGAGCCATGACCAGCCTTTCAAAGCACTTCATGGCTACAGATGTGAGTGCTACGGGTGGTAGTCATTTAGGCAGGTTACCAAGGCATTCTTGGGAACTATGGTGGTCTGCTTGAAACACGTAGGTATTACAGACTTGGTCAGGGAGAGGTTGAAAATGTCAGTGAAGACACTTGCCAGTTGGTCCGCGCATGCTTTGAGTGCATGTCCTGGTAATCTGTCTGTGAATATGAATGTTGACCTGTTTAAAGGTCTTGCTCACATCGGCTATGGAGAGCGTGATCACACAGTTGTCTGGAACAGCTTGTGCTCTCATGCATGCTTCAGTGTTGCTTGACTCGAAGCAAGCATAAAAGGCATTTTGTTTGTCTGGTAGGCTCGTGTCACTGGGCAGCTCACGGCTGGGTTTCCCTTTGTAGTTCTTAATAGTTTCAAGCCCTGCCACATGCGACGAGCATCAGAGCCGGTGTAGTAGGATTCAATCTTAGCTCCGTATTGACGCTTTGCCTGTTTGATGGTTAATCTGAGGGCATAGCGGGATTTCTTATAAGCGTAGGGATTAGTGTCCTGCTCCTTGAAAGCTGCAGCTTTGGGCTTTCTCTCAGTGCGGATGTTGTCTGTAATCCATGGTTTCTGGTTGGGATATGTATGTACGGTCACTGTGGGGACGACGTTGTCGAATCACTTATTGATGAAGCCGGTCACTGAGGTGGTTTACTCCTCAATGGCATTGGATGAATCCCGGAACATATTCCAGTCTGTGCTAGCAAAACAGCCCAGTAGCGTAGCATCCGCATCATCAAACCACTTCCGTATTAAGTGTTAGTCACTGGTACTTCCTGCTTTAGTTTTGCTTGTAAGCCGGAATCAGGGGGATAGAAATATGGACAGATTTCCCAATTGGAGAACGAGGGAGAGCTTTGTATGCGTCTCTGTGTGTGGAGTAAAGGTGGTCTAGAGTTTTTTTTCCTCTGGTTGCACATGTGACATGCTGGTAGAAATGAGGTAAAACAGATTTAAGTTTGCCTGCATTAAAGTCCCCACTAGGAGCACTGCTTTTGGATGAGCATTTTCTTGGTTGCTTATGGCCTTACACAGCTCATTGAGTGCGGTCTTAGTGCCAGCATCTGTTTGTGGTGGTAAATTGAGGGCTACAAATAATAAAGATGAGAACTCTCTTGGTAAATAATGTGGTTTACAGCTTATCATGAGGTATTCTACCTCAGGCGAGCAATACCTCGAGACTGCTTTAATATTAGACATTGCGCACCAGCAGTTATTGACAATAGACAGACACCCCCGCCCCTTGTCTTACCAGACGTAGCTACTCTGTCCTGCCTAAACATGGAGAAGCCAGCCAGCTCCATATTATCAGTGTTGTCATTTAGCCCCGTCTAGGTGAAACATAAGATATTACCGTTTTTAATGTTGAGTTGGTAGTATAGTCTTATTCGTAGATCGTCCAATTTGTTTTCCAATGATTGCACGTTGGCCAGTAATACAGAGGGTAATGGTGGTTTATCTACTCATCGGCAAATTCTTACAAGGCACCCCGCCCTCCTCCCCCTATATATCTCTGATTTGGGCCTTGTCTTGACAAAGCAGTATATCCATCGCGTCGGACTCATTAAAGAAAAGATCTTTGTCCAGTTCGAGTTGAATAATCGCTGTTCTAATGTCCAGAAGCTCTTTTTGGTCATGAGAGACAGTAGCAACAACATTATGTACAAAATGAGTTACAAATAATGCGAAAAAACAAAAAAAATAGCACAGTTGGTTAGGACAATAGTGGAGCCAAGAGTTTTTTTCTCTGAGTAACTGACCTGACTAGGGTAAACCTCTAGACCCTAAACTCCAACAAAAATGGTGGGTAAAAATGTACACAAAAATGTTTCTCCAAGAGTTTCCTTTGTGCCCTCTCCTCTCCACTTACCAGGTTGCCTATGGACAGCATGCCGTTGAATTCGTCAGTCATGGGGTAGTGCTCCATGGCCATGAACAGGGTGTTGAGCACGATGCAGATGGTAATGGCTAGGTCCAGGAAGGGATCCATCACCATCACCTTGACCAGCACCTTCAACCGAAGCCAACGTGGACTGCTTTCCCAGATCAGGTACTTGTGGGCAAACTCATACCAGCAAGGGTGGCACTTCTGACGTGACTCCTCCAGTTCTAGGGGGGGGGGGGGGGGTAAAAGAGTACATTTTCTTCAGGGAAGTTATCAGAGTATGCCTTTGCCAGATGTGGGTGGGGCCTAGCTTGGGTGCATGCATGTGTAATGAGGGAGTTTGATGAAGATTGATAGCAAGTCACTGAGGATGAGGTGGTAGGGCTTAATGTGTGATCATGACTCTTCTAATGTTTTTATCTGTTGGTGTAACATTGCACTGTGGCTTCTGCCGCACAGTCCCGCTCCATCTAGTCCATAGGCACGGCCCGTGCACATTTTAGGACACCGTCAGCCTCAATCCTCATCGAGCAGTAAACAGAAGATGAGAGGAGCTCCTGGGCTCACACAATTTGTCCCTCAATGAGGCAGTGGGGCGAACAGCAGAGGACAGAGGCCCTTACCCTCCAAGGCGTCGGTGAGGTAGCTGGCGGCGCTCAGAGCTCGGTCCCTGCGTGCGTGCTCTTCTCTGGATACCTGGCAAGGGAGCAGCATGTTGCTCAGCTCTGTGCTGGAGTTAGGCCTCTGGAGGAGAAAGAACAGTTGATATATATAGTGATGAGGCGAGGCGGCCATATTGGTAAGGAGAGGCAGCCATATTGGTGAGGTGAGGAATCCATATTGGACAATATAGGCAGCCATATTGGTCAGGAAAGGTGGCCATTTTGGTGAAGAGAGGCATATTTGGATTATTCAATGCAGTCAAATTTAATTTAATTATCTGTTAGTGATTAGGAAATGACTGGGCCATAAGTCAGGGTTACAGCTTCAATATGTACTTTATATCACATTGATTCCACAGACAGGTCTTTCAATTTATGTCGGGTCAATGGCAGAGGCATGATTCAGGACAGAGGCAGGTTGGTGACATTTATCTAAGACACACACACAGACACACACACAGACACACACACACACACACACACACACACACACACACACACACACACACACACACACACACACACACACACACACACACACACACACACACACACACACACACACACACACACAGAGAAACATACACACACATACAAACAAACAACACACACATATCATCCCTGGTGCCATGTGATATCCCTATACCTGGTATTAGTAGTGTTCACTACACTTCAGATTGATACATTATTACACCGGGATTCAAATATGGATGTCAAACATTGTAAATGAGATTGAAATGTAGTTATTTACTTTGCTGAGGGAGGATTAAGGGAGGATCTATTGTAATTTTCATCCAAACATTTTACATCTTTCTTATTCTGCAGAATAACAGCAGTCCACCTCTTACCGCAAATATAACAAGATACACATTTCCTTGCAGCTGAATGTGTGAATGACAGGGGTTATATTGAGTCCAATCAAAGCCTTCCCGACACAAATCAGACTCCCTCTATGATTACATAGCATCTCATTGCTGTCCCAGGTAGTCAGGCTGGCAGGCATGCGTGACGCACATCCCCAGTCTCAGGGCTCACATAAAACCACCCACTCACTGTTTGGCAAGTAGGGAATCCCCCACCGGGCCATTCACCATCTCTCCCTGGTGAAAGGAGAGCAGCAGGCCCCTCCACCAAAACTGCCACAAATGCTCGTTTAGCATGTCTCTACTGTGGGTTGCCATGGTTGCATTTTCAAGACAACTGGGCGTCTGTGCAGCACACAAGCACGCACAATACAGTATATCATATGTGTATACTGTATTCTATTCAAGGCTTGTGCAATATAACTACTGCCGTACACACCTTTCTATTCATATACTGTTCATAACGTCTATACACACCATTATATAGATATATATATTTATGTTCCGGACTCTGACATTCCTCGTTCTGATATTTATTCATTTCTTTATTTGTATTTTGGGGATTTGTGTGTATTGTTATGTATTGTTAGGTATTACTGCACTGCTTGAGCTAGAAACATAAGCATTTCACTTCACCTGCGATAACATTCTTTAAAATATATGTGTACGCAATCAATACAATTTTACTTTATTCGACACACACACACACACACCACACACACACACACACACACACACACACACACACACACACACACACACACACACACACACACACACACACACACACACACACACACACACACACACAGATCTGTATTAGCAGACTTTAGAGCTTCCTGGTGTAAAAGCAACACAGAGGGTTATTATTACTGTATTGTTCTCCAGAGGACAATAACTCTGGTTATTAGTTCCTCCAGGATTTTGGTGTGATTTTTTGCGGTATTTGCAAAAAGAAATTAAATGTTTTGCTGTGGTAAATCTGACATTTTGCATGGCAATATGCGATGATTTTGTCCAATTTGTCAAAAAACTTTGCTGACGAGGGAAAGAGTTTGTTAACATGTGGCTTGATTGAACTCTATTATGTGGTAAAGGTGCTGTGATTGGTTGAAATTGCAAGCCCTCTTTTCTAGTGCGGTGATCGGTCAGTTTTATGAGATAATATTGTGATGATTTGACTGTTTTATGTGGTAATAGTGAGGTGATTGGTTAAGTTTGCAAGACCAAGCATGATATGCAGGAAATGTTGATTATGCTAAAAAAAAAAATGGCCGTCAATCTCAAAATGATCAATGAACTGTGCTTGTTCTTTTGTTTGGGGTAAATAGAAATGATTGGTAGTCAAATTCCTTTGAAATAGAATCTTTTGATTTGATTTGTATCTTTCTTTTCATCATTTGTTTATAGTGCATTCGGAAAGTATTCAGACTCCTTGACATTCTCCGCATTTTGTTACGTTTTTAAATGTCCTCAGCAATCTACATATAATACCCCATCATGACAAAGCAAAAAAGGTTTTTAGGAATTTTTGAAGATTTATTACAAATAAAAAACATCCTTATGTACATAAGTATTCAGCCCCTTTGCTATGAGACTCGAAAATGAGCTCAGGTGGATCCTGTTTCCATTGATCATACTCGAGATGCTTCTACAACTTGATTGGAGTCCACCTGTTGAACATTCAATTGATTGGACATGATTTGGAAAGAAACACACCTGTCTATATAATATCCCACAGTCTACAGTGAATGTCATAGTAAAAACCAAGCCATGAGGTCGAAGGAATTGTCCGTAAAGCTCCGAAACAGGATTTTGTCGAGGCACAGATCTGGGGAAGGGTACTAAAACATTTCTGCAGCATTGAAGATCCCCAAGAACACAGTGGCCTCCATCATTCTTAAATGGAATACGTTTGGAATCACTAAGACTCTTCCAAGAGATGGCTGCCTGGCCAAACTGAGCAATCGGGGGAGAAAGGCCTTGGTCAGGGAGGTGACCAAGAACCCGATGGTCACTCTGACAGAGCTCTAGAGTTCCTCTGTGGAGATGGGGGAACCTTCCAGAAGGACAACCATCTCTGCAGCACTCCATCAGTTAGGCCTTTATGGTAGAGTGGCCAGACGGAAGCAACTACACAGAAAAGGGCACATGACAGCCCGCTTGGAGTTTGCCAAAAGGCATCTTAAGACTATCAGACCATGAGAAAGAACATTCTCTGGTCTGATGAAACCAAGATTGAGCTCTTTGACCTGAATACCAAGCGTCACGTCTGGAGGAAATCTGGCACCATCCCTACTGTGAATCCCGTGGTGGCAGCATCATACTGTGGGGATGTTTTTCAGCAGCAGGGACTGGGAGACGAGTCAGGATCGAGGGAAAGATGAACAGAGCAAAGTACAGAGAGATCCTTGATGAAAATCTGCTCCAGAGCACTCAGGACCTCAGACTGGGGCGCCGGTTTACCTTCCAACAGGATAACGACCCTGAGTACACAGCCAAGACAACGCAGGAGGGGTTTCGGGACAAGTCTCTGAATGTCCTTGAGTGGCCCAACCAGAGTCCGGACTTGAACCCAGTTGAACATCTCTGGAGAGACCTGAAAATAGCTGTGCAGTAACACTCCCCATCCAACTTGACAGAGCTTGAGAGCATCTGCAGGGAAGAATGGGAGAAACTCCACAAATACAGGTGTGCCAAGCTTGTAGCGTCATACCCAAGAAGACTCGATGCTGTAATCGCTGCCAAAGGTTTTTCAACAAAGTACTGAGTAAACAGTCTGAATACTTGCGTAAATGTGACATTTCAGGTTTATATTTTTAATACATTTGCAAACATTTTCTAAAAACCTGTTTTTGCTTTGTCGTTATGGGGTATTGTGATGTCATTATGGCATTTTGTTTGCAGATTGATGAGGGAAAAAAGTATTTAATACATTTTTGAATAAGGCTGTAACGTAACAAAATGTGGAAAAAGTCAAGGGGTCGGGAATACTTTCCAAACGCACTGTACATGATACCTGGTCTGGCAATAGACAGGCAGATAGGTAGGTCACCTAAGGGGGACCTAGGCAGGGAAGAAACGCAGCCAGCCAGTAAATCTCATTGACCCAGGAGACCCTGTTTTATCTGGCTCTGCAGAGTGTGTGTGTGTGTGTGTGTGTGTGTGTGTGTGTGTGTGTGTGTGTGTGTGTGTGTGTGTGTGTGTGTGTGTGTGTGTGTGTGTGTGTGTGTGTGTGTGTGTGTGTGTGTGTGTGTGTGTGTGTGTGTGTGTGTGTGAGAGAGAATGACTAAGAGATATCAAAAAGGATCAGTAATGGAGATAGGGTCAGTGGAGTGCACCAACACCCATGACGGTCTGACACCAGTCTGTTCTGAGAGCAGTCTGTTCTGATATCAATCTGTTCTGAGAGAAGTCTGTTCTGAGAGCAGTCTGTTCCCTGGGAGAGAGGAGCATAATCTTTATTTGTGCCCCCACACACACACACACACACACTCGCACTCTCTGAAGAGCCAGATAAAACAAGAGAGTCTCCTGGGTCAATGAGATGTACTGGCCAAATCCCCTGGCTGTGGCTGGCTGTCCTGTGTGTGGTCTTGCTGTTCCCAGCCTGGGTCCCCCTGTTAGGTAACCTACCTATCTGACTGTCTCCTGCCAGACCACACAAATGAGTACAGATGAGGGAAAAATAGATTTGAACCTGTAATTTATTGTATGACTCACTGTTATTTCCTTAAAAAACATGCCTCATTGTAAGAAATTGCAAGAAGTCAATCCATAAAATTTTGAATTGTGACAAATTGTTGCTGCTCTGGAGTTAGAAGATGCGATGTTATGGATTACTCTGAATAATACCCGTGGATGAATAACTCTTAACCATTTGAGTCTAAGCCATGTTTAAGCCGGGGGTCATTTTGCTATTTGATTTTGAATTTTAAGACCCTTGAAATATAAACAAAAATAATTTGATAAAAAAATGTATTTCCGCCTTACTGCTATTAGCCCATAAAAACGAATTGAATAACATATTCACTACATGGAACAGATAGTCCCCCCCAAAAAAATCTAAAGGAAGTTTGTTCTGAAGTGTCTATCTTATATCTGAGAGATAAGAAATCTTTTTTTAACGTATTTAACCTCTTATTTTTGTTGTGATATACTTGATATACAGTACCAGTCAAAAGTTTGGACACATCTACTCATTCAAGGGTTTTTCTTCATTTGTACTATTTTCTACATTGTAGAATAATAGTGAAGACATCAAAACTATGAAATAACACATATTGAATCACCTCCCGGGTGGCGCAGTGGTCTAGGGCACTGCATCGCAGTGCTAGCTGCGCCACCAGAGTCTCTGGGTTCGCGCCCAGGCTGGGCTGGGTTCGCGCCCAGGCTCTGTCGCAGCCGGCCGCAACCAGGAGGTCCGTGGGGCGATGCACAATTGGCATAGCGTCGTCCGGGTTAGGGAGGGTTTGGCCGGTAGGGATATCCTTGTCTCAGTATGTAAAAATGTAATAAAATGTATGCACTCTACTGTAAGTCGCTCTGGTTAAGAGCGTCTGCTAAATGACGTAAATGTAAATGTGGTAACCAAAAATGTGTTGAACAAATCAAAATATATGTGAGAATTGAGTTTCTTCAAAGTAGCCACCCTTTGCCTTGGTGACAGCTTTGAACACTCTTGGCATTCTCTCAACCAGCTTCACGAGGTAGTCACCTGGAATGCATTTCAACTAACAGGTGTGCGTTGTTAATTTGTGGAATTTCTTTCCTTCTTAATGCATTTGAGACAATCAGTTGTGTTGTGACAAGGTAGGGGTGGTATACAGAAGATAGCCCTATTTGGTAAAAGACCAAGACCTTATTATGGCAAGAACAGCTCAAATAAGCAAAGAGAAACGACAGCCCGTCAGTACACGAAGGTCAGTCAATACAAAAAATCTCATGATCTTTGAAAGTTTCTTCAAGTGCAGTCACAAAAACCATCAAGTGATATGATGAAACTGGCTCTCATGAGGACCTCCACAGGAAAGGAAGACCCAGAGTTAACTCTGGTGCAGAGGATACGTTCATAAGAGTCACCAGCCACAGAAATTGAAGCCCAAATAAATGCTTCACAGAGTTCAAGTAACAGACACATATCAACATCACCTGTTCAGAGGAGGCTTCGGGAATCAGGCATTCGTGGTCGAATTACTGAAAAGAAACCACTACTAAAGAACACCAATAAGAAGAGACTTGCTTAGGCTAAGAAACACGAGCAATGGACATTAGACCGGTGGAAATCTTGGTCTGATGAGTCCAAATCTGAGATTTTTTGATTCCAACCGCCGTGTCTGTGTGAGACGCAGAGGGAAAGTCATCAAGGGAAAGGGTGGCTACTATGAGAACCTCAAATATAAAACATATTTTGTTTAACACTTTTTTGGTTACTGCATGATTCCATATGTGTTATTTCATAGTTTTGATGTCTTCACTATTATTCTACAATGTAGAAAATAGTCAAATAAAGAAATCAGTAGGTGTGTCCAAACTTTTCACTGGTACTGTATACTTCCATACATTTTTTAAACTGGTACTGGGGGACCTTCAGGCGAGTCTTGTGATGCCTGTGGGCTTCCTTCCTGAGAGTCTCACCTTTACACAGAGGGGTCATATTAGTGTGTAGCCTAAACTGTACGGATACTACACAGATGTTGGCAGATCGGCTGTATCGAAATCAGACGAGTCCCTTGATCCTTGTGGGGGTTGTAGAGCAAAACCTGAGTCTCATCTTTGTTCCTGAGAGTCTCATTTTTTCCATAGAGGGGTCATACATGTTTTTAGACCAAACTGTTCAGACGCTACAGAAGATGTCTCATGGTCTGACAAACATCGCTCTAGCTCTCTTACCTTTCACCGCAAGTTTTGCATAGACGGAAGAAGTGTATTGAGATGCATCCAATGCAAAAAAACTGATATCTCCAGCTCAAACTGACGGATTATTATGGTGATCGTTTCCGTGGGGGTTGGACATCAACCTTAGGGGCTTATGGTTTCAGTTGGTGTTGAAGACTTTCATTAATGACCAAGTTGTTAATGCTTTCTAAATACATATTTCCCTTCCCCTTTATTCAGGTATTTGATTTGATTTAGGTTTGTGGTAAAAGAGTATCCTTTGAAAGTATCCAAATAGGGCCCTAGTTTAGATATTTTTTTAATTTCTTTAATTATTTTACCCCTTTTTTCTCCCCAATTGGTAGTAGTTACAGTCTTGTCTCATCGCTGCAACTCCCGTACGGACTCGGGAGAGGCGAAGGTCGAGAGCCATGCGTCCTCCGAAACACAACCCAACCAAGCCGCACCGCTTCTTGACATAATACACATCCAACCCGGAAGCCAGCCGCACCAATGTGTCGGAGGAAACACTGTACACCTGGATATCCCTGCCGGCCAAACCCTCCCCAACCCAGACAACACTGGGCCAATTGTGTGCCGCCCCATGGGCCTCCCGGTCGCCTGCGACAGAGCCTGGGATCGAACCCAGAATCTCTGGTGGCACAGCTAGCACTGCGATGCAGTGCCTTAGACCACTTTGCCACCCGGGAGGCCTAGATATTGCAGAGCAGCATAATGTCACGGGATATGTAAGATATGTACAGTAGCTATCCAGACCAAAAATAAGCACATGCTCTGTTTCACTCTACCATAAACCCTGTCAACACAAACACACACAGACACACACACACACACACAAACAGCCACACAGACACACGCACACAAACACAAGGCAGCGACAGCATGGAAACTGATTCATTGAGTATTAGAGAAAATGCAATTGCATTAAGGCTCTTTCCTCTTCCGTTCCTACACAGTTGCTAACACCTCCGCGGGGTAGTGTGAATCATCTGTATTGAAACAGCAAATCAAACCGTGGGTTGTGTTAATGTTGAGGAGCCCAGTGGGGAAGAGGGAGCTGTTAGCTGTACCAGTGTCACAGAGGTCTTGGCCAATGACTCCAGACAGCCAGAGGCTACTAAGCCCTGAGTCTACTCTGCAGGATACGAGCCTGGCCATTCCTTTGATACAGGCTTATATAATAGTTATCCAGTTATCCACAGGGTGAATTCCCATGATGCACGCAGATACGCAACAACACACACAGACACACAAAGGAACTCAGTAACTCCACTCAGTAACTCCACTCAGAACATGACGCCGTACTGGACAGTCACCGTATTGAGAGCTCCGCACGTACTTTGCTATGTTGTGATTCTTTATCTTTATCGTTTATCTTTACTTTACTTTATTTTCATGAAATGTCTGCTATCATTTTTTATAACCGACAAAAACTTTGAACATCAGATTGGCAGTTACTTCCCCAATTCCTGCTGCAACTTCGACTTATCTGCGCTGGGCTCTTTCTTATAATTTGGACCCAGTTTTCGGGGTCTGCAGGAGGAAACGTCAGCCTTACAGAGGCAGGAGAGGGGGAGTCCTGGCGAGATTAAGGTGAAGGGAAAACCAGCCACCTCTTCCCGACATTCTATTGGCCAATGTACAGCGCCTTGCAAAAGTATTCATCCCCCTTGCCGTTTTTCCTATGTTGTTGAATTACAACCTGTAATTTAAATAGATTTTTTCTTTGGATTTCATGTAATGGACATACACAAAATAGTCCAAATTGGTGAAGTGAAATTTAAAAAATTACTTGTTTCAAAAAATTATGAAAATTATATTCACCCCCTTTGCTATGAAGCCCCTAAATAAGATCTGGTGCAACCAATTACCTTCAGAAGTCACATAATTAGTTAAATAAAGTCTGTGTGCAATCTAAGTGTCACATGATCTCAGTATACATATACCTGTTCTTAAAGGCCCCAGAGTCTTAACACCATTAAATTAGGGGCACCACCAAGTAAGCGGCACCATGAAGACCAAGGAGCTCTCCAAACAGGTCAGGGACAAAGTTGTGGGGAAGTACAGATCAGGGTTGGGTTATAAAAAAGTCTCCAAAACTTTGAACATCCCACGGAGAACCATTAAATGCATTATTAAAAAATTGAAAAAATATGGCACCACAACCTGCCAAGAGAGGGCCACCCACCGAAAATCACGGACCAGGCAAGGAGGGTGTTAATCAGAAAGGCAACAAAGAGGCCAAAAACAACCCTGAAAGAGCTGCAAAGCTCCACAGCGGATATTGGAATATCTGTCTATAGGACCACTTTAAGCCATACACTCCAAGGAGCTGGACTTTATGGAAGAGTGGCTAGAAAAAAAGGCATTGCTTAAAGAAAAAAATAAGCAAACACGTTTGATGTTCGCCAAAAGGCATTTGGGAGAGACTTGGGAGACTCCAAACATATGGAAGAAGGTAATCTGGTCAGATGAAACTAAAATTGAGCTTTTGGCCATCAAGGAAAAAGCTATGTCTGGCGCAAACCCAAACCTCTCATCACCCCGAGAATACCATCTCCACAGTGAAGCATGGTGGTGGCAGCATCATGCTGTGGGGATGTTTTTCATCGGCAGGGACTGGAAAACTGGTCAGAATTGAAGAAATTATGGATGGCGCTAAATACAGGGAAATCCTTGAGGGAAACCTGTTTCAGTCTTCCAGAGATTTGAGACTGGGATAGAGGTTCACCTTCCAGCAGGACAATGACCCTAAGCATACTGCTAAAGCAACACTCGAGTGGTTTAAGGGGAAACATTTAAATGTATTGGAACAGCCTAGTCAAAGCCCAGACATCAATCATATTGAGAATCTGTGGTATGACTTAAAGATTGCTGTACACCAGCGGAACCCATCCAACTTGAAGGAGCTGGAGCAGTTTTACCTTGAAGAATGGGCAAAAATCCCAGTGGCTAGATGTGCCAAGCTTATAGAGACATACCCCAAGAGACTTGCAGCTGTAATTGCTGAGAAAGGTGGCTCTACAAAGTATTGATTTTGGGGGGGGGGGGTGAATAGTTATGCACGCTCAAGTTGTCTTATTTCTTGTTTGTTTCACATTAACAAATATTTTGCATCTTCAAAGTAGTAGGCATGTTGTCTAAATCAAATGATACAACCCCCCCCCCAAAAAAAATATATATTTTAATTCCAGATTGTAAGGCAACAAAATAGAAAAAAAATTAAAAAAAGGGGGTGAATACTTTCACAAGCCACTGTATAGTCACATGATAATAAAATGCATGACCTCCGATCGCGGATTGGCTACCAACATGACTCTCGTAACTGCGATATTCTCTGCTTTTCTGAAACATGGCTTTCGGACAACTCGAGAAGCTCAATGGATTCTCCATTCACCGAGTGGACAGGACAGTAGAGTCAGGGAAATGAAGGAGGGGAAGTTTTTGCCTCTTCATAAACAACAAATGGTGTGCTGACTTGAGCGCAGTTGTGGTCTCAACCCATTGTTCACCTGTCTTGGAATAACCGATGGTCAAATGCCGACCCTTCTACCTCTCTAGGGAGTCTTCAGCTGTTATTGTGACTGTTGTATACATTTCACCTCAGGACAAGAAATATAACAATCTGATGATGATGCGGACAGCCCAATATATCACTGGGGCCGAACTCCGTGCCATCCAGGACTATATCAGGCGGTCTGAAAGGAAGGCCCGGAAAATCATTAAAGACTCCAGACACCCAAGCCATAGACTGTTCTCACTACTTCCGCATGGCAAGCGGTATTCATGCATCGCCTGACACCAAAAGGCTCCTGAACAGATTCTATCCTGAGGCCATAAGACTACTAAATAGCTAACAGAATGGCTACACAGACTATCTGAGTTGACCCTTGTATTTAATTTGTATGTTTGCACTGTTTCTATGCACACTCTAAGGACTCTATACACTCACGCACACTGACACTCCAACACACACATACTGTAACATGCACACATATGTACACTGACTCTACACATGCACACACACTCACATACAATCATAATTTACACTGCTGCTAATCTGTTTATCATACACGGAGTGTACAAAACATGCTCTTTCCATGACATTGGCTGACTAGGTGAATCCAGGAGAAAGTTATGTTCCCTTATTAAATCCACTTAAATCAGTGTAGATTAAGGGGAGGAGACAGGTTAAATAATTATTTTTCAGCCTTGAGACAATTGATACATGGATTGTGTATGTGTGCTATTCAGAGGGTGAATGGGCAAGACAACACTTTTAAGTGCCTTTGAACGGGGTATGGTGGTAGCTGCCAGGCGAGTGTGTCGAGAACTTCAACGCTGCTGAGTTTTTCATGCTCAACAGTATCCTGTGTGTATCAAGAATGGTCTACCACCCAAAGGACATCCAGGGAACTTGACACAACTGTGGAAAGCACTGGAGTCGACATGGGCCAGCATCCCTGTGGAACGCTTTCGCCACCTTGTAGAGTCTATGCTCTGACGAATTGAGGCTGTTCTGAGGGCAAAGGGGGGTGCAACTTAATATTAGGAATGTGTTCCTAAAGTTTTGTACAGTCAGTGTATATACCCTGGTGCCTAGTCACCTTACCCCTATACATATCTACCTCTATCACTCCCGTATCCCTGCACATTGTACATATGGTAATATTGGAGCTGACTCTGTATATAGCTTCTTACTTTCTCGTGTTCTATTTCTTATTTGTATTTCTTGTGTGTGTTTCTTCTACCTTGTGTTATTTTTTAATGCTACATTGATATTGAATACTGCATTGTTGGGTTTGGAGCTTGTAAGAAAGGCATTTCACTATACTTGTGCACGTGACATTAAAACTTGAAACATCAAACTCAGTACTCACACTCTCCTCCTTGACCCTCTCAATGGTGCATGCTGGGAGGCCCTGCGGGGTGACCCCGTTCTGGTCCATGGCCACAAACAACTTCCCATTGATGTTGAGGAAGACCTGGGAACCCCGGCTGCCCGTGCTGTAGGTACTGGGCCTGCGTCTGGTGCTCCACGGGACCACCAGGGACCCAGCACGACTGTGTGTCCCTTCATTGTCCCCATGGACACTGAACTCATCGTCGGCAAAGTCACCCTCTGATTCTTTGTTCCGGCGATGGAAGTTAAATATACTGACGTTGCTTCCTCGTCTAGTGCGCGTGGAGATGGTGCGGATGAGAAGGGGATGTGTTGGCTGGTGGGGGAGTGGAGAAATAGTTTTGAGTGGGCTATATGGTAGGGAAGTCTTCTGTTAGAAAAGAGTAAGATACTTGACTCAAACCCTGGAAATCAGATAATTATTTCACAAATTAGGATTGCCTTTAATCACTGTAGATTCAGAAAGGTGAAAGATCTATATACCAAAATACACACTTCTCTACAAAACCTGCAATTATACTTCAGATTCAGCATGTTTGTATTTATCCATAATGTTTTATCCATGATGAAACATTATGATTAAATAACAATCCATTACGAATACATAATTATGATATTTACCCTGCCCCCATCAACTGTATCCACCTTTAATGTTTTCACATCTCCCTCCTCCACGTCTCCCTCATTCTCCGTCTCCTCCACCAGCCCCTCTAGACTTCTCCTCCTGCTCTGTAACTCCTTATTGTCAGGCAGAGCCAGGCCAGGGAACAGGTCCGGGAAAATCAATGAATCTGTGTCTTGAGCTTTCTGAGTAGCATTGGAAGGCAAAGCGTCAGTTCAATTATTTTTACCTAGATTTGCTATGAAAAACGTTTTCATGTATGACTGACTGGGTTTCGAACCTGAGTCTTTTAGGTCTAACAAGGCTATGTTAGCCTGCTGAACAGAATCCTATGGCCATTAGCTATAGTCCTTTTTCAGGATATTGTCTCATTCCAAATTAACAGAAGTCCCATACCAGTACCTGATAACCAATTTAAAGAAATCTGCAATTGTATGTCTACAGCCCAAATTCCCAAAGCATTAGCCATAAAATGATGACATGAAACTATGTCTTACCTGCGCTTCCTTCTTGAGGCACTCCATGGCCAGCTGGAACTCCCTCTCTTTCTGCCAGGCCTCCTGGATAGTGGCCTGGTTCTGTTCCTCGTAGGCCATAGCCACCACAGCCAGGATCAGGTTAACCAGGTAGAATGACCCCAGGAAGATGACCACCACGAAGAACACCATGTACGTCTTTCCTGCTGACCGCAGAGTCTGAGGACGGATGGATGGACACATGATCTTTCAGACTATGACCTGAATTGAGATCGTTTGAAATAAAGCTGACCATTTCCAGGTGTCCTTACTGACCTGGTGATAGAGGTTCTCCCAGTAGTCTTGTGTCATCAGCCGGAAGAGGGAGAGAAACGCCCAACCAAAGCTGTCAAAGCTGGTGTAACCATAGTTAGGGTTCCTTCCTGCCTTCCTACATTCAAACCCATCTGGGCAATGCCTGGGGAGAAAACAGAAACAAAACATCAAAATAACACCGTAAGGCTCTCGTCCAGAAACAACACCTAGCTCCTTAACACCTAGGCACTTATGTAAAGCTGAAGGAATTGGATATATTTAGGCAATATGGGGAAAAATTCCAGTTAGCCTATGAAGATAGAGGGCAAGATGGAGCTGCAACCATATTGCTCATACCTAGATGGTTCTTTCAAATCTACCTGTGCTTAGGGGTTAGGAGCCAGGGTTTCTGGGTGGGGCCTAAGATCCTAAAAAAAACACACACTAAAGGAAATGTAGAAAAAGATTGGATCTCGTACCAATATGCTGCCTCTTTAAGGCGCCCCCATACTAGGGTCGGTTTGCTCCTAGCAGAACTAGGCTAGTTGGCCTGTGCTTTGCACTTAAAGTGTTGTGAAATCTGTTGTGAAATGTACTGTAATGTCAACTGCCTGAACTGCTTTAATGTTGTTGGACCCCATGAAGAGTAGTTGCTGCCTTGGCAACATCTAATGGGCATCCATAATAAATGCAAGTACAAATACTCCCTTAAAAGACCTTCGCTTGAAATATCTGGGGGAAAAAGAAATATGACTGTTTGTCCCTTTTGAGACACCATAGCCAGTATACGCTTCCTCAAAATAGTCAGAATAATCTAAGATAAATCTGTAATGAATTCTGATGTTTATGCCGAGGATGTCTTAGTCTCACAATTTTAGATTTAACTAAGATGTTTGGTGCAGTATTTCTCAAGTAAAAAAAAATAACTAAACTAAACGCCATCATAAAAACCTACCGAACACCAAAACAACCAAAAACTTTACAACAACATTTCTGCGTAATATATACGCAAACGGTTTCAACTGGGAAGCATGCGACAGGCTTTAAGTGTGTACAGTTCATGCACATTCATTGGCTTGTCATTGCCTCACAGTGAGCTCATCCTATGCCTGTTATCTTAGAGAAGGGGGGCCATTAAGATAAATAACTGTGTCCACATGCTTTATCCAAGCGACAAGGTCCCATACGGGTCATGGCAGTCACTTATTACAGATAATATTAATTCAGCAAGGGGAAATTCCACACATATAGTACATCAGCTTATCGGAGTAGTATGGGATTGTTGTTCAAAATATGTAGATGATGTAATGGGACAGGTTTAGATGCTTTTCCATGACTAAACCCTCGTGTAGACAACACTTATCGGGCCTATGAGGGTGATGTCAGCCCAGAGCAATGCCACTGCATGCCACCCCACGTAAGAAATGCCCCCCCACCCCCTCGAACCCCCATGACAGAAAGGTGAGTGACTCCGACACCCGGCTTCCTCTGAGACACGAAGCGAGCTAGTGTGGCTAGAGGAGCTAGGGAGGCATGTGAAATGGGTGGGTGTCTTGAAGAGTGAGGCGGGGGAGTTGAAAGGACGTGGCGCCACCAACCTGCCATCACGCCAGTCACTCGTCCCCTCACACCACCTCAGCCCTTCACCCATCCCTGGAAAGCCTACCAGGCAACACGTGTCAACCAGGGATAGGGTTGATTCCAATTTAATATGAAATTCTAATTCAATTCTTGAATTCACTCATGAAGTGGAGAATTTATGTTGAATTCAATTTGAATTTCAACAGTTCAAGTTATGCAATTGGAACTGAATTGGAAATAGACTGTTTGGACTTTTTGAATTGGAATTGAATTGGATTTGTAAAAACATAAAATCTTTGGAATTTAATTATATTGGAATTAAATATTTTTACATTTCCCAGTTGATGGACTTAATTCACATACTGTAGTATAAAAAATGTACTTCAGGATATGTTTTAAATAATTTATACTTGTACATCTACAATTCCAGTATAGCTAGGCTGTCTGAACAGTTACATGATCAGCCTCAAAGCATGAGGGAATTGTAATTTGTGGACATGTTGGGGTTAATATTGAATCGGGAATTAATTATTAGAATTTACCTCAAATTGGAATTGAGAGAAATTGAACCATCTCAGAATTCAAATACTGCCCTGGAATTTAAATTGAATTAAATGGAATTTACAGGGAGAGAGAATTGAATTATAATTGATTTAGTGTAATTAACACAAACCCGGCAGGCAACACCCATCTCTCAGCGGCTTTGGCCGCAGCTGTGGCATGTGGAGGGAGAGTGTGAGGGTGTGGGGCGATGGGCTCTATCACCCACCAGACACGTCTCTGTGTCTCTGAGGACGTGTTAATGGACAGGCCCCACTTCAGCCTCTGGGAGGCCCTTAATGGGAGGCCCTAAACCCTGCTCTGCCTGGCCCTCGCCTCATATCACACACACACACATAAACACACACACACACATATACCCCGACACAATTCCCATACAGTGGCTCGACATAAACACGTCTGAACTGGAGATAAAACAGAATTTAATCTATCATCGTTTTTAAGATGTATTTACTAGTTTTTCAATTTCAGATTCTACACGTAAGTACACCCTTTTCGTGTTTACTGTAATTGTTATCATGGCTGCATGTACGCAAGTCCATAGTTAGCCACAAAAATACGCTAGCTGAATAACGTTTTGTTATTTTTCTAGGGGCATAAATCCTTATGGCCTTTCAGTAAAACCAGGAAAGAGTGACGGGGATTACACCGAGGCAGATGAGCACTCGCACTATCTTTACAGGGACGGATATACTCCTCCCTGCCGTTGGTAATGCCACGCATCCATGCAGATGGAACGTTCTGAACTCTGTCATTTGGTGATGGCCCCTGTCCTAGATCTGTCAATCTGAGACCCAGATTATAATCTCACCTGTGTTTGCAATCTCTAACAGTGGGACACCCAGAGGCATCAATACAATGGATCTAATTTGAGCCAGAAATGTTGGACAACAACATGAAGATGAACAGGCCAGACCTGTTAAAACATAGCAATGACTCACACTGTAACTAAAAGGACCAAGGTTTGGTTAAATAAATGTTTTCTCCCTTCATCTCTAATTAGACGGCACAGAAAGTGCAACAGCTACAGAATCAGATCACTTTTATAGGATACAGGTCCGACCCTGCAATCAAACCCTGCCCGCCGTTCCTGTTGTTATGTGTAACGTGTTGTGTTCTTGTCAGCAAGAGATATAGGGAGGAGTGACTGAGCAGGGAGGAGTCACTGAGCAGGGAGGAGTCACTGAGTAGGGAGGAGTCACTGAGCACGGAGGAGTCACTGAGCAGGGAGGAGTCACTGAGCAGGGAGGAGTCACTGAGTAGGGAGGAGTCACTGAGCACGGAGGAGTCACTGAGCAGGGAGGAGTCACTGAGCAGGGAGGAGTCACTGAGCAGGGAGGAGTCACTGAGTAGGGAGGAGTCACTGAGCAGGGAGGAGTCACTGAGTAGGGAGAAGTCACTGAGCAGGGAGAAGTCACTGAGCAGGGAGGAGTCACTCAGCAGGGAGGAGTCACTGAGCAGGGAGGAGTCACTGAGCAGGGAGGAGTCACTCAGCAGGGAGGAGTCACTGAGCAGGGAGGAGTCACTGAGCAGGGAGGAGTAACTGAGCAGGGAGGAGTAACTGAGAAGGGAGGAGTCACTGAGCAGGGAGGAGTCACTGAGCAGGGAGGAGTCACTGAGAAGGGAGGAGTCACTGGGCAGGGAGGACTCACTGAGCAGGGAGGAGTCACTGAGCAGGGAGGAGTAACTGAGAAGGGAGGAGTCACTGGGCAGGGAGGAGTCACTGAGCAGGGAGGAGTCACTGAGCAGGGAGGAGTCACTGAGCAGGGAGGAGTCACTGAGAAGGGAGGAGTCACTGAGCAGGGAGGAATCACTGAGAAGGGAGGAGTCACTGAGCAGGGAGGAGTCACTGAGCAGGGAGGAGTCACTGAGCAGGGAGAAGTCACTGAACAGGGAGGAGTCACTGAGCAGGGAGGAGTCACTGAGCAGGGAGGAGTCACTGAGCAGGGAGGAGTCACTGAGCAGGGAGAAGTCACTGAGCAGGGAGGAGTCACTGAGCAGGGAGGAGTCACTCATCAGGGAGAAGTCACTGAGCAGGGAGGAGTCACTGAGCAGGGAGGAGTCACTGAGCAGGGAGGAGTCACTGAGCAGGGAGGAGTCACTGAGTAGGGAGAAGTCACTAAGTAGGGAGAAGTCACTCAGCAGGGAGGAGTCACTCATCAGGGAGAAGTCACTGAACAGGGAGGAGTCAATGAGCAGGGAGGAGTCACTGACCAGAGAGGAGTCACTGAGCAGGGAGGAGTCACTGAGCAGGGAGGAGTCACTGAGCAAGGAGGAGACACTGAGCAGGGAGGAGTCACTGAGAAGGGAGGAGTCACTGAGCAGGGAGGAATCACTGAGCAGGGAAGAGTCTCTCAGCAGGGAGAAGTCACTGACCAGAGAGGAGTCTCTCAGCAAACTGTTATGTGTAACGTGTTGTATTATTGTCAGCGAGAGATAGGGAGGAGTCACTGAGCAAGGAGGAGTCACTGAGCAGGGAGGAGTCACGGAGAAGGGAGGAGTCACTGAGAAGGGAGGAGTCACTGAGCAGGGAGGAGTCACTGAGCAGGGAGGAGACACTGATAAGGGAGGAGTCACTGAGCAGGGAGGAGACACTGAGCAGGGAGGAGACACTGAGCAGGGAGGAGTCACTGAGAAGGGAGGAGTCACTGAGCAGGGAGGAATCACTGAGAAGGGAGGAGTCACTGAGCAGGGAGGAATCACTGAGCAGGGAGGAGACACTGAGCAGGGAGGAGTCACTGGGCAGGGAGGAGTCACTCAAATGGGGGGAGTCACTGAGCAGGGAAGAGTCACTGAGTAGGGAGGAGTCTCTGGGCAGGGAGGAGTCACTGGGCAGGGAGGAGTCGCTGGGCAGGAAGGAGTCGCTGGGCAGGAAGGAGTCACTGAGCAGGGAGGAGTCACTGAGCAGGGAGGAGTCGCTGGGCAGGGAGGAGTCACTCAGCACTCCGGCAGCTGGGGATGTGATTGGCTGCTATCCTATCTCTGGCCAGGGAACTGGGCATACTGATATGGGGTTATTTTGGGCACCAGCAGTGAGGGGGGGGGGGGGGGGGGGTATTGACTATATCCCTGGGAAGATAGTAACTACCTAACGGTTCATCACAATACGCTGTTGAAAAGGGATGAGGGATGTTCACTATGGTCTATACCAGTGGTTCTCAAACTTTCCAGAGTCGTACCGCTTCAAACATTCAACTTCCAGCTGCGTACCCCCTTCAGCACCAGCTGTCAGTGTTTTTTGCCATCATTGTAAGCCAAATTGTGAATAACTCACCACAGGTTAATGAGAAGGGTGTGCTTGAAAGGATGCACATAACTCTGCAATGTTGGGTTGTATTGGAGAGAGTCTCAGTCTTAAATCATTTTCCATACACAGTCTGTGCCTGTATTTCGTTTTCATGCTAGCGAAGGCCGAGAATCCACTCTCACATAGGTACGTGGTTGCAAAGGGCATCAGTGTCGCGGGCAAGTGTCAAGGCCAAGGGCAAGAAACTCTGAGCGCAGCCAAATCCAGAAATTTGGCAGTGGCTTCTATTTAAATAAAATTTTCACATAACTGCTTGTTGCAATTTCGATGAGGCTCTCTTGTTCAGATATAGGTAAGTGAACTGGAGGCAGGGCATGAAATGTCACGTCTGACCATTAGAGAGTCCTTATTTTCTATGGTAGAGTAGGTCAGGGCGTGACTGGGGGGTTAGTCTAGTTCATTATTTCTATGTGGGGTTCTAGGTTTGATTTTCTATGTTGGTAATTGTGTATGATTCCCAATTAGAGACAGCTGGTAATCGTTGTCTCTAATTGGGGATCATATTTAGGTAGCTTTTTTCCACCTGTGTTTTATGTAATATTGTTTTGAGTTAGTGCACGTAGCACCTCTGTAGTCACGGTTCGTTGTTAGTTTATTGTTTATTTGTTTTTGTCTTTGCTAAGTTTCCCTTTATCATTAAATGATGTGTAACTCAACATCCGCTGTGCCTTGGTCTGATATTTATTCTAGTGATCGTGACATGAAAAGGATAACGGATCCAGTTGTTTCGGGAAACTACCTGCATAATTGCACACCCAGCTCACTCAGGTGCTTTGCTATATCACATTTGACATTGTCTGTAAGTTTGAGTTAATTTGCACAAAAAAAAATCATACAATGATGGAAATATCTGTGTGTTGTTCTTGATAATGCAGACAGAAAAGAGCTCCAACTTCTTAATCATAGCCTCTATTTTGTCCCGCACATTGAATATAGTTGCGGAGAGTCCCTGTAATCCTAGATTCAGATCATTCAGGCGAGAAAAAACATCACCCAGATAGGCCAGTCATGTGAGAAACTTGTCATGATACAAGCGGTCAGACAAGTGAAAATGATGGTCAGTAAAGAAAACTTTAAGCTCGTCTCTCAATTTTTTTTAAAACGTGTCAATACTTTGCCCCTTGGTAACCAGCGCAATTCTGTATGTTGTAAAAGCGTTACATGGTTGCTGCCCATATCATTGCATAATGCAGAAAATACACAAGAGTTCAGGGACCTTGCTTAACCATTTTCTCTGTAGTGTCCAAAACGTATTTCAAGCTGGCAGGCATTCCCTTGGCAGCAGGAGCCTCTCAGTGGATGCTGCAGTGTATCCAAGTGGCGTCGGGAGCAACTGCTTGCACACGCGTTACCACTCCACTATGTCTCCCTGTCATGGCTTTTGCACCATCAGTACAGATACCAACACCTCTTGACCACCAAGTCCATTTGATGTCAGAAAGCTTTCCAGTACTTTAAAAATATCCTCTCATGTTATACTGGTTTGCAGAAGAGGATGTCTTCCTTAATTGACCCCCCCCATAAACGTGACGGACAAATACCAGGAGCTGTGCCAGGCCCGCCACGTCTGTTGACTCATCCAGCTGTAATGCATAGAATTCACTAGCTTGTATGCGAAGCAGTAACTGTTTCAAAACATCTCCTGCCATGTCACTGATGCGTTGTGAAACAGTGTTGTTTAAAGAAGATATTGTCTGTATAGTTTTTTGGGCCTTTTCCCCCAGAATTGTCAAAGCCATATCCACAGCAGCAGGAATAATTAAGTCCTCCACCATAGTATGGGGTTTGCCTGTCCTAGCCACTCGGTAGCTCACCATATAAGACACTTCTAGCCCCGTCTTATTAAATGGTATCTGCTGCTTTTATACATGTCTTACTACTCGAAAGTCGTCTTTATTCTCGCTCCAAAAACTCTGGTGGCTTATTTTTCAAATTGTCATGTTTCCAGTGGTTTCGTTTCTAAATGTCTGCGACAGAGTGAAGGTTTCCCACTAGAGAGTAACGGTTAATGTGATTGGATGTTTATTTTACTAGCCTACCTGTATATGACATTGTGTTTTTATTTTTGCTGAACAGTAGATGGTTTAAATTTATTTTTGGCAGTGAAACGAGGCTACTCAGGTGAGAAAAAAAACTCACCCAAATGTATAGCCCTGTTGGAAAATATAAATGTACTGTTTGAAAATGTGAAGAAAATGAGAATCACATTTTTATTTGACATACCCCTGACGGCATTGCGCGTACCCCAGTTTGGGAATACCTGATCTATACTATAGACCCTCACTCTTAGAAAAAAGGGTTCTTCGGTAGTCCCCATAGGAGAACCCTTTTTGGTTCCAGGTAGAACCCTTTTTGGTTCCAGGTAGAACTCATTTTGGTTCCAGGTAGAACTCATTTTGGTTCCAGGTAGAACCCTTTTTGGTTCCAGGTAGAACCCCTTTGTGGTTCCAAGTAGACCTTTTGTGTTTCATGTAGAACCCTCTGTGGAAATGGTTGTACCTGGAACCAAGAAAGGTTCTTCAACGGGTTCTCCTATGGGGATAGCCAAAGCATCCTTTTAGGTTCTTGATGGCACCTTCTTTTTTTGAACAATGTAATACCAGGGAAACTGATTGTCATGGAAGGAACAGTACACCACTGACAACAGTACACAGTGTTGTAAAGTACTTAAGTAGTCTTTTAACCTCTCTGGGATATAGGGGGTGCTGTTTCGACTTAGGGAAAATTGGTCTCCAAATTAAACTGCCTAGTACTCAATTCTTGCTCGTACAATATGCATATTATTGTTATTATTGGATAGAAAACACTCTCTAGTTTCTATAGCCGTTTGAATTATGTCTCTGAGTGGAACAGAACTCATTCTACAGCACTTTTCCTGATATGGATTGAGATTTCAGAAATCTTGGCCTCTGGTCCCAGGTCAGTTTTAATGTCCCTGTAAATGCTATGAGGATACAAACACTGCCCACGCCTTCCTCTAGATGTCAGTAAGTGGTGACAATTTGAATGGAGTCGATTGCGCAATCAGGGCCTGTATAAAAGGCCAAAGACCAGATGTACCGTTCTTTTGCTCCCTGCGCCTGACGCACGATGGACGTCGGACCTGCTCTCTTTCCAAGCTGTTGTTTAGCCAGTAATATATCACCGGTCATGTTTTTACTCGTTATTGGTGTTAAAAACATCATAAGGTAGTTAATTTAAACCGTTTTATAGCAATTTATATCCGTTTAGTGCGATTTTGAGGCATTGCTTTGTGATGCACTTTCAAGCGCCGGGCACGTTTCGGGGTCCCGGTCGAACGTTAGTGGGCATTTCGACGGACAAGAGGACATCTTTCGACCAAAAGAAGATTAGACCCAAGAAAGGATACATTGCCCAAGATTCTGATGGAAGATCACCTCATAGTAAGAAATATTTAAGATGATAAATCGTTGTTCTGTCGAAAAATGTTAAACGCATATTCCGCCATTTTTGTTTGTATAGCTTCGCTTGGCGAACCCTGTATTGCACAGTAAGGATAATTTTAGAAATGTAATTCAGTGATTGCATTAAGAACTAATTTGTCTTTCGATAGCTGTCCAACTTATATTTTTTTTGTCAAGTTTATGAATAGTTATTCATGAGACAAGATCACTGTCAAATATGGCGCCTGACATTTTCAGGCTAGTTTTGCTAGAATTGTTATTGTATAACCACGTTTTTTTGTGGCTAAATATGCACATTTTCGAACAAACTCTATGTGTATGTTGTAATATGATGTTACAGGAGTGTCATCGGAAGAATTCTGAGAAGGTTAGTGAAAAAAATAATATATTTTGCCGATGATTACGTTATCGCTCTCTTTGGCTTGAATCAATGCTCGGGTAACGTTTGCACATGTGGTATGCTAATATAACGATTTATTGTGTTTTCGCTGTAAAACACTTAGAAAATCTGAAATATTGTCTGAATTCACAAGATCTGTGTCTTTCCATTGCTATGAGCTGTGTATTTTTAAGAAATGTTTTATGATTAGTAATTAGGTAATACACGTTGCTCTCTGTATTTATTCTAGTCGAGTTGTGATGGTGGGTGCAATTGTAAACTATGATTTCTACCTGAAATATGGAAATTTTTCTAACAAAACCTATCCTATACAATAAATATGTTATCAGACTGTCATCTGATGAGTTTTTTTCTTGGTTAGTGGCTATCAATATCTTTATTTGGCCGAATTGGTGATAGCTACTGGTGGTGAGAAAAAATGGTGGACAAAGAATAATGGTGTCTTTTGCTAACGTGGTTAGCTAATAGATTTACATATTTTGTCTTCCCTGAAAAACATTTAAAAAATCTGAAATGGTGGCTTTATTCACAAGATCTGTATCTTTCATTTGGTGTCTTTGACTTGTGATTTTATGATATTTAGATTTTCCTTTTCATTGTGACGCGATGCTAATCAGTGAGGGGGGGGTTGGGGGTGCTTGTCAGTTGGGACGCTAACAGCACACCTCGGACAACAGTACACCCCTGACAACAGTACACCACTGACAACAGTACACCTCGGACAACAGTACACCCCTGACAACAGTACACCACTGACAACAGTACACCCCTGACAACAGTACACCCCTGACAACAGTACACCCCTGACAACAGTACACCTCGGACAACAGTACACCTCTGACAACAGTACACCCCTGACAACAGTACACCTCGGACAACAGTACACCCCTGACAACAGTACACCCCTGACACCAGTACACCCCTGACAACAGTACACCTCTGACAGCAGTACACCCCTGACAACAGTACACCCCTGACAACAGTACACCTCTGACAACAGTACACCTCTGACAACAGTACACCTCAGACAACAGTACACCACTGATAACAGTACACCCCTGACAACAGTACACCCCTGACAACAGTACACCCCGGACAACAGTACACCTCGGACAACAGTACACCCCGGACAACAGTACACCCCTGACAACAGTACCCCACTGACAACAGTACCCCACTGACAACAGTACCCCACTGACAACAGTACACCTCGGACAACAGTACACCCCTGACAACAGTACACCTCTGACAACAGTACACCGCTGACAACAGTACACCTCTGACAACAGTACACCTCTGACAACAGTACACCCCTGACAACAGTACACCCCTGACAACAGTACACCCCTGACAACAGTACACCTCGGACAACAGTACACCCCTGACAACAGTACACCTCTGACAACAGTACACCACTGATAACAGTACAACAGTACACCACTGACAACAGTACACCCCTGACAACAGTACACCCCTGACAACAGTACACCCCTGACAACAGTACACCCCTGACAACAGTACACCTCGGACAACAGTACACCTCTGACAACAGTACACCCCTGACAACAGTACACCTCGGACAACAGTACACCCCTGACAACAGTACACCCCTGACAACAGTACACCTCCGACAGCAGTACACCTCCGACAGCAGTACACCTCGGACAACAGTACATGACTGACAACAGTACACCCCTGACAACAGTACACCTCTGACAACAGTACACCTCGGACAACAGTACACCTCGGACAACAGTACACCTCGGACAACAGTACACCCCTGACAACAGTACACCTCTGACAACAGGACAACAGTACACCCCTGACAACAGTACACCCCTGACAACAGTACACCCCTGACAACAGTACACCTCGGACAACAGTACACCCCTGACAACAGTACACCCCTGACAACAGTACACCACTCACAACAGTACACCCCTGACAACAGTACACCTCTGACAACCATACAGACCACAATACGGATGGAGACCAAACAGATTGGCAGCAGCAAAACAGTATTAGTGGTCTACATGCATTACGAACTAGTAGGCTATTAAAAGTATCAAATCAGCTGTGGAGGATTTATTGCAACATCAGATGGCCCATGTGGCAGACAGGTGTGTGTTCATCAGATCGGCCATTACATCACCCCCACCCCATCCCCAGTAGTTGGCCGATCATAGAAGAGAATAGAAGTGGGAGCAAGGGGAGTGAGAGAGCATCTGATGGTTCCCTAGGGTCGCGGGGTGGAGGGAACATTGGCTTGGCTGAGAGTTGAGTCACCCCTTTCAGATCCAACCCTTCCACCCTGTGAAACAACAGAGCCCGGTGGGGAAGCCTTTAAAGACTGGTGGGTGGAGGAGGCTGCCTTGACCTGCTGTTCTCACAGCTCAGATTTAGGCATTAGGCACCAAATGGAAGAAAACATCTGAATATCCAGAGGGACTACCAAGACTACCCCCCCCCCCCTAATGTGTGCCCTAATGAACATGAGCTAGGATTCTGACCAACCACAGGCTGGGAATAGCCAGGGCTGAGTCTTTCATTACAGCTTGTAATGGAAAACTCTTCAAAAAAGGTTGCAGTGGAAAATGAAAATGAGTGTTCATAAGTCCAGTTTATCCCTCCCTGGTTCAGTCTGCTTTCTCCGTTTGGTATCTAATGAACATGATCCTGATGAAGAACTCTGCAATAGGCCTCAGCTCTCACGAAACCACACTTCCTCCCGAGGTACTGATACAGACAGAGTGAACAAATCAGCAAAATCAGACAGAAATGAACTAAGATTCCTACAGGAGTAATAATGATGTTCATAATGTTACGGCAAAGAGGAAAATTAATCGTTTGGGTGTGTATTTTGTCATTACATAATACGTGTTTCAACAAAATTACAATGTTCACTGGAAATTAAACTGTACATATGTCTAGCTACTGTAGGCACCCATAACGTTAGGTCCTCTCATCTCACAAAGAAACAATCCCATCACTGCAACCTACTACTAGAGAGGTCTAGGACTGAGGTCTATGATAATGAATGTACTTAACATTTCTATAGCAACAGTATCCAGGAGGTTGTTGCCCATGGAGATTGTTTTGTGACACCTCTCCGGAGGATGTGGATCGGACTCTCAGGGATTGGAGGAACTCAATGGAGGCAGGTAATATGATTTGTTTGTCATGATTTATGTTTGATTTTATGACTTTTCTTATTTCCAGTGTAGCTCGTGGAGATTAGGACGGATTGGCTGATTAGGTAAGAATGCCATACAAGATTTTCTTTCACAAAATTGGCATTTATTAGATATTTCATATGTTATTCATGCATTTACAAAATAGTTTAGTTTCCTTTAAAATTAATTCATAGATTGTTTATAAGTTGATAGACTGAGTTTATGCCAATTTAATTTCTATAAGTATATTGAGTCTGCTCATAACCAGAATCCATAATAACTTGAGAAAGGGAAACATCTGATCAATATTTATCTTAGGTAAATAAGCTATAAAGTAAAAGGTCTGGAGAAACACACAAACAATAATACAACTACGACTATGCTGTTTCCAATCAAATATTTTGAGGTGAACCTGTCTGGCTTTTGACCAAAACCTAGAACCGTCCATTTGGTCAAATTATAGGAGGTGGACATACTCATGTAATCTTACGAGCATCTAAAATACATCCTAATTACAGTTAAAAATAATAATTAAGTACCTTAATGAAATACATTTACACTCTGTAATTATCAGTGTAATACATGCTTGCTGATGGGTCTTTATGAACATTTACACTCTGTAATTATCAGTGTAATACATGCTTGCTGATGGGTCTTTATGAACATTTACACTCTGTAATTATCAGTGTAATACATGCTTGCTGATGGGTCTTTATGAACATTTACACTCTGTAATTATCAGTGTAATACATGCTTGCTGATGGGTCTTTATGAACATTTACACTCTGTAATTATCAGTGTAATGCATGCTTGCTGATGGGTCTTTATGAACATTTACACTCTGTAATTATCAGTGTAATACATGCTTGCTGATGGGTCTTTATGAACATTTACACTCTGTAATTATCAGTGTAATACATGCTTGCTGATGGGTCTTTGTGAACATTTACACTCTGTAATTATCAGTGTAATACATGCTTGCTGATGAGTCTTTGTGAACATTTACACTCTGTAATTATCAGTGTAATACATGCTTGCTGATGGGTCTTTATGAACATTTACACTCTGTAATTATCAGTGTAATACATGCTTGCTGATGGGTCTTTGTGAACATTTACACTCTGTAATTATCAGTGTAATACATGCTTGCTGATGTTTCTTTGTGAACATTTACAGTTCTAAGAAAATGTTCAGCTCATCAGAGGAGTCCTTCAGCTGGTATCCTAACTGGGCAAATTTGGCGTAGTTGTTAGCATACCCTTGGACTATCTTAAAGTATTCTGTGAAGTAGCCCCCTGAATGGCCACCCCTAACGACAAAGGCCTATAGCCTAAACCAAGGATAATGCCATTCTCCCAAAAAATTCTAACAGCAAAGCTAGCCAGCATAAATAACCAGAAAAATAAAGGCCCTTCAACATGCACTCGATATAAATGCAATTAACGAGCTGTTACATTCAATTTGATGACTCATTGGAGTAGAACTGGATAGAACTGGAGTTAGAGAAATACCAGGAGTTAAGAACACTTCAGCGGTTCTATAGAACATGACACATACAGAGAGCTTAGTGGGGGGTGAATCGTAAGTGAGAGGCAATAATCTTCACTTTGCAGTCAGGGTAGCCATTAACAACCCCATTAGAGTGAAGCCAGAAAGCTTCCAATGGATTAAATGTGACTTAAATGGAGGGAAAAAACCTTCCCCCTCCATCCACGGGCCCCTACACCCCTCATTTGGAATGCTCCGTAGAACTGCCCACGTCGATTGTATTTAAACTGAGTTAGATTAGCCAAAATGCATGTGCCAATCTAATGTAACTGTCTGTAACACACAGGGAACAAGACAGTGAACAACACATTCTCATTTACTCTCCAGTATAGCACAGTTCGGACAGAGCTTTTGCACTTTTTCTTGGATGGGACAGGAACTAGAATGGTTTTTGATAAGGGAAAAGAATCCGCTCTGATGCATTTTGTCTCTTGATATCTGAACTATTAGTCCTAGGGAATGCCTTGGCCGTTGTCATCAAGAGTCTCCTAAAACAGCATTTCACAGGATTCTTACGATTTTTTTTCTCAGAAGTTTGATAAATATGGGCCCAGATCCATGTGCATTTTGATTGACAGCCAAAAGTTCCAGTGAGTGACAGCCAGTGAGCAGTTGAATGTGGGACTAGCCTATGGTAGAATTGATTTCTTCAGACCTTTATTTACACTATGAGAGAGAGGCAGCCAGACCAGTAAACAAACAAATACCATTGTCTGTCATGTATTTAATATAAAGGGTGCTGTGTCAATACAAACTCCCAAAAGGCATTTGACAGTTCATCTCGGTTCATCTCCACAAAAAATACAATATATATTATACAGTGCACTCAGAAAGTATTCAGACCCCTTTACTTTTTCCAGTGGTTTTTTTAATTTATTTTTGGTATCTGTACTTTACCTTACTATTTATATTTTTGATTACTTCTACTTTCACTTCACTGCATTCCTTAAGAAAATCTAGTTTTTTTACTCCACACATTTTCCTTGACACCCAAAAGTACTTGTTACATTTTGAATACTTAGCAGGACAGGAAAATTCAAATTCACGCACTTATCAACTGAACATCCCTGGTCATCCCTACTGCCTCTGATCTGGAGGACTCACTAAACAGAGAACATCCCTGGTCATCCCTACTGCCTCAGATCTAGAGGACTCATTAAACATAGAACATCCCTGGTCATCCCTACTGCCTCTGATCTGGAGGACTCACTAAACAGAGAACATCCCTGGTCATCTCTACTGCCTCTGATTTGGCGGACTCACTAAACACACATGCTTCATTTGTAAATGATGTCTGAATGTTGGAGGGTGCCCGGGGCTTTCCGTAAATTCAAAAAAAAGAAAATGGTGCCATCTTGTTTGCTTAATATAAGGAATTTGAAAGGATTTATACTTTTAATTTTGACAGTTAAGTATATTTTAAACCAAATACATTTAGACTTTTACTGAAGTAGAATTTTACTGGGTGACTGACTTTTACTTGAGTCATTTTCTATTAAGGTATCTTTACATTTACAGTTGGGTACTTTTTCCACATTTTGTTATGTTACAGCCTTATTATAAAATTGATTACATTGTTTCCCCCCCTCATCAGTCTACACACAATAGCCCATAATGACAAAGCAAAAACTGGTTGTTATACATTTTTGCAAATTGATGAAAAAATGAAATATGACATTTACATAAGTATTCAGACCCTTTACTCAGTACTTTGTTGAAGCACCTTTGGCAGCGATTGCAGCCTTGAGTCTTCTTGGGTATGACGCTATAAGCTTGGCACACCGGTATTTGGGGAGTTTCTCCCATTCTTCTCTGCAGATCCTCTCAAGTTCTGTCAGGTTGGATGGGGGAGCGTGGCTGCACAGCTATTTCCAGGTCTCTCCAGAGATGTTCAATCGGGTTCAAGTCCGGGCTCTGGCTGGGCCACTCAAGGACATTCAGAGACTTGTCACAAAGCCACTCTTGCACTGTCTTGGCTGTGTGCTTAGGGTCATTGTCAGGTTGGAAGGTCACAGCCTGTAGCTAGCTAGCTCACAGCTCACAGCTAGCTTGCACCCTCCGTGGCACCCAGTGGCTAACGCCACTGCCACGAAGCTAGCACCATTTAGCAAACAGAATTCTACAATACCTCTTTCGCCATCTGGCTTGGATTCTCTGTCGACACGGCGCCCCGCCGCACCACGTCTGGTCTGCCGGTGAATACTCCATCCGCTGTGCCCTCAACCGGCCTCCGTCTGAGCAGACCCCCTCCGTCTAAGCAGACCACCACCGGGCTACTAACTTTAAACGCCGCGTGCTAGCGTAGTTGTGGCTTCCCTGTTCCATCTACTGCTGCCCCCTGGACACTATGATCACTTGGCTACATAGCTGATGCCTGCTGGACTGTCCATTAATCACGGTACTCCATTCTGTTTATTTGTGTTTTATCTGTCGGCTCCAGCCGCGAACTCAGGCTCTGTGTGTAGTTAATCCGACCCTCTCTGTCTAGTCATCGCCATTTTACCTGCTGTTGTTGTGTTAGCTGACTAGCTGCTGTTATCTCACCTGTTGTTTTAGCTAGCTCTCCCAATCAAGACTTGCGATTACTTTATGCCTTACTGTATGTCTCTCTCAAATATCAATATGCCTTGTATACTGTTGTTCAGGTTAGTTATCATTGTTTTAGTTTACAATGGAGCCCGTAGGTCCATTCCTAATACCTCTGATACCTCCTTTGTCCCACCTCCCACACATGTGGTGACCTCACCCATTATAACCAGCATGTCTAGAGATACAACCTTTCTTATCATCACCCGGTGCCTGGGCTTACCTCCGCTGTACCCGCACCCCACCATACCCCTGTCTGCACATTATGCCCTGAATCTATTCTACCACGCCCATAAATCTGCTCCTTTTATTCATTGTCCCCAATGCTCTAGGCGACCAGTTTTGATAGCCTTTAGCCGCACCCTCATCCTACTACTCCTCTGTTCCTCGGGTGATGTGGAGGTAAACCCAGGCCCTGCATGTCCCCAGGCACCCTCATTTGTTGACTTCTGTGATCGAAAAAGCCTTGGTTTCATGCATGTCAACATCAGAAGCCTCCTCCCTAAGTTTGTTTTACTCACTGCTTTGGCACACTCTGCCAACCCTGATGTCCTTGCCGTGTCTGAATCCTGGCTTAGGAAGGCCACCAAAAATTCTGAAATTTCCATACCCAACTATAACACTTTCCGTCAAGATAGAACTGCCAAGGGGGAGGAGTTGCAATCTACTGCAGAGATAGCCTGCAAAGTTCTGTCATACTTTCCAGGTCTATGCCCAAACAGTTTGAACTTCTAATTTTAAAAATTAATCTCTCCAGAAATAAGTCTCTCACTGTTGCCGCCTGCTACCGACCCCCCTCAGCTCCCAGCTGTGCCCTGAACACCATCTGTGAATTGATCGCCCCCCATCTAGCTTCAGAGTTTGTTCTGTTAGGTGACCTAAACTGGGATATGCTAAACACCCAAATCATCAAGGAACCCACCAGGTACAACCCTAAATCCGTAAACATGGGCACCCTAATAGACATTATCCTGACCAACTTGCCCTCCAAATACACCTCTGCTGTCTTCAATCAGGATCTCAGTGATCACTGCCTCATTGCCTGTATCCGCTACGGGTCCGCGGTCAAACGACCACCCCTCATCACTGTCAAACGCTCCCTAAAACACTTCTGCCAGCAGGCCTTTCTAATCGACCTGGCCCGGGTATCCTGGAAGGATATTGACCTCATCCCGTCAGTTGAGGATGCCTGGTCATTCTTTAAAAGTAACTTCCTCACCATCTTAGACAAGCATGCTCTGTTCAAAAAATGCAGAACTAAGAACAGATATAGCCCTTGGTTCACTCCAGACCTGACTGCCCTCGACCAGCACAAAAACATCCTGTGGCGAACTGCAATAGCATCGAATAGTCCCCGCGATATGCAACTGTTCAGGGAAGTCAGGAACCAATACACGCAGTCAGTCAGGAAAGCAAAGGCCAGCTTTTTCAAGCAGGAATTTGCATCCTGTAGCTCTAACTCCAAAAAGTTCTGGGACACTGTAAAGTCCATGGAGAACAAGAGCACCTCCTCCCAGCTGCCCACTGCACTGAGGCTAGGTAACAAGGTCACCACCGATAAATCCGTGAAAATCGAAAACTTCAACAAGCATCTCTCAACGGCTGGCCATGCCTTCCTCCTGGCTACTCCAACCTTGGCCAACAGCTCCGCCCCCCCCCCCCCCCGCTGCTACTCGCCCAAGCCTCCCCAGCTTCTCCTTTACCCAAATCCAAATAGCAGATGTTCTGAAAGAGCTGCAAAACCTGGACCCATACAAATCAGCTGGTCTTGATAATCTGGACCCTCTATTTCTGAAACTGTCACCCGCCATTGTCGCAGCCCCTATTACCAGCCTGTTCAACCTCTCCTTCGTATAATCTGAGATCCCCAAGGATTGGAAAGCTGCCGCGGTCATCCCCCACTTCAAAGGGGGAGACACCCTGGACCCAAACTGTTACAGACCTATATCCATCCTGCCCTGCCTATCTAAGGTCTTCGAAAGCCAAGTCAACAAAACAGATCACTGACCATCTCGAATCCCACCGTACCTTCTCCGCTATGCAATCCGGTTTCCGAGCCGGTCACGGGTGCACCTCAGCCACGCTCAAGGTACTAAACGATATCATAACCGCCATCAATAAAAGACAGTACTGTGCAGCCGTCTTCATCGACCTGGCCAAGGCTTTCGACTCTGTCAATCACCATATTCTTATCGGCAGACTCAGTAGCCTCGGCTTTTCTAATGATTGCCTTGCCTGGTTCACCAGCTACTTTGCAGACAGAGTTCAGTGTGTTAAATCGGAGGGCAAGTTGTCCGGTCCTCTGGCAGTCTCTATGGGGGTACCACAGGGTTCAATTCTCGGGCCGACTCTTTTCTCTGTATATATCAATGATGTTGCTCTTGCTGCGGGCGATTCCCTGATCCACCTCTACGCAGACGACACCATTCTGTATACTTCTGGCCCTTCCTTGGACACTGTGCTATCTAACCTCCAAACGAGCTTCAATGCCATACAACACTCCTTCCGTGGCCTCCAACTGCTCTTAAACGCTAGTAAAACCAAATGCATGCTTTTCAACCGTTCGCTGCCTGCACC
The DNA here is from genome assembly GCF_029448725.1 of Salvelinus fontinalis. Taxonomy (NCBI): domain Eukaryota; kingdom Metazoa; phylum Chordata; class Actinopteri; order Salmoniformes; family Salmonidae; genus Salvelinus; species Salvelinus fontinalis. Next base: position 28,661,416 of record NC_074689.1, read on the forward strand.
TGCACGCCCGACTAGCATCACCACCCTGGATGGTTCCGACCTAGAATATGTGGACATCTATAAATACCTAGGTGTCTGGCTAGACTGGAAACTCTCCTTCCAGACTCATATCAAACATCTCCAATCCAAAATCAAATCTAGAGTCGGCTTTCTATTTCGCAACAAAGACGCCTTCACTCACGCCACCAAACTTACCCTAGTAAAACTGACTATCCTACCGATCCTCGACTTCGGCGATGTCATCTACAAAATAGCTTCCAATACTCTACTCAGCAAACTGGATGCAGTTTATCACAGTGCCATCCGTTTTGTTACTAAAGCACCTTATACCACCCACCACTGCGACCTGTATGCTCTAGTCGGCTGGCCCTCGCTACATGTTCGTCGTCTGACCCACTGGCTCCAGGTCATCTACAAGGCTATGCTAGGTAAAGCGCCGCCTTATCTCAGTTCACTGGTCACGATGGCAACACCCACCCGTAGCACGCGCTCCAGCAGGTGTATCTCACTGATCATCCCTAAAGCCAAAACCTAATTTGGCCGCCTTTCCTCCAGTTCTCTGCTGCCTGCGACTGGAACGAATTGCAAAAATCTCTGAAGTTTGAGACTTTTATCTCCCTCAACAACTTTAAGTATTCAGAACCTTTGCTTTAAAACTCGAAATTGAGCTCAGGTGCATCCTGTTTCCATTGATCCTCCTTCAGATGTTTCTACAACTTGATTGGAGTCCACCTGTGGTAAATTCAATTGATTGGACATGATTTGGAAAGGTACACACCTGTCTATATAAGATCCCACAGTTGACAGTGCATGTCAGAGAAAAAACCAAGACATGAGGTCGAAGGAATTGTCTGTAAAGCAACGAGACAGGATTGCGTCGAGGCACAGATCTGGGTGAAGGGTACCAAAAATGTCTGCAGAACTGTGTCCCCAAGAACACAGTGGCCTCCATCATTCTTAAATGGAAGAAGTTTGGAACCACCAAGACTCTTCCGAGAGCAGGCCTCCCGGCCAAACTGAGCATCGGGGGAGAAGGGCCTTGGTCAGAGAGGTGACTGAGAATTTGAAGGTCACTCTGACAGAGCTCCAGAGTTCCTCTGTGGAGATGGGAGAACCTCCCAGAAGGACAACCATCTCTCAAGCCTTTACAGTAGGGCGGGCAGACGGAAGCCACCCCTCAGTAAAAGGCACATGACAGCCAATTTGGAGTTTGCCAAAAGGCACCTAAAGACTCTCAGATTATGAGAAACAAGATTCTCTGGTCTGATGAAACCAATATTTAACTGAATGACAAACGTTACGTCTGGAGGAAACCTGGCATGGTGGTGGCAGCATCATACTGTGGGGATGTTTTTCAGTGGCAGGGACTCAAATCAAAATCAAATCAAATTTTAATTGTCACATACACATTAGCAGATGTTAATGCGAGTGTAGCGAAATCCCGTCAGGAAGACCAGGACCCAGTTGCACAGGGCGGGGTCGAGACCCAGAGTCTCGAGCTTGATGACGAGTTTGGAGGGTACTATGGTGTTAAATGCTGAGCTGTAGTTGATGAACAGCATTCTCACATAGGTATTCCTCTTGTCTAGATGGGTTAGGGCAGTGTGCAGTGGGGTTGCGATTGCGTCTTCTGTGGACCTTTTGGGTCGGTAAGCAAATTGGAGTGGGTCTAGGGTGTCAGGTAGGGTGGAGGTGATATGGTCCTTGACTAGTCTCTCAAAGCACTTCATGATGACGGAAGTGAGTGCTACGGGGCGGTAGTCGTTTAGCTCAGTTACCTTAGCTTTCGTGGAAACAGGAACAATGGTGGCCCTCTTGAAGCATGTGGGAACAGCAGACTGGGATAAGGATTGATTGAATATGTCCTTAAAAATGCACATTTGCGGCCTGCTGGAGGTCATTTTGCAGGCCTCAGGCAGTGCTCCACCTTGCGCAAAGGCGGAGGTAGCGGTCCTGCTGCTGGGTTGTTGCTCTCCTACGGCCTCCTCCACGTCTCCTGATGTACTGTCCTGTCTCCTGGTAGCTCCTCCATGCTCTGGACACTACGCTGACAGACACAGCAAACCCTCTTGCCATAGCTCGCATTGATGTGCCATCCTGGATGAGCTGCACTACCTGAGCCACTTGTGTGGGTTGTAGACTCCGTCTCATGCTACCACTAGAGTGAGAGCATCGCCAGCATTCAAAAGTGACCAAAACATCAGCCAGGAAGCATAGGAACTGAGAAGTGGTCTGTGGTCACTACCTGCAGAATCAGTCCTTTATTGGGGGTGTCTTGCTAATTGCCTATAATTTCCACCTTTTGTCTATTCCATTTGCACAACAGCATGTGAAATTTATTGTCAATCAGTGTTGCTTCCTAAGTGGACAGTTTGATTTCACAGAAGTATGATTGACTTGGAGTTACATTGTGTTGTTTAAGTGTTCCCTTTATTTTTTTGAGCAGTGTACAATGTGTGCAAAAGGCATGAGGAGGTAGGCAATAAATAGGCCGTAGGAGCGAATAATTACAATTTAGCAGATTAACACTGGAGTGATAAATCATCAGATGATCATGTGCAAGTAGAGATACTGGTGTGCAAAAGAGCAGAAAAGTAAATAAATAAAAACAGTATGGGGATGAGGTAGGTAAATTGGGTGGGCTATATACCGATGGACTATGTACAGCTGCAGCGATCGGTTAGCTGCTCAGATAGCAGATGTTTAAGTAAATAAGATATTTCAGTTTTTTCTTTTAAATAATTTGCAAAAATGTCTAAAAACCTGTTTTCGCTTGATCATTATGGGGTATTGTATGTAGATTGATGAGGACTTTTATTTATTTTATCCATTTTAGAATAAGGCTGTAACGTAACCAAATGTGGAAAAAGTCAAGGGGTCTGAATACTTTCCAAATGCACTGTATTTTCCAGTCAATATTTTGGGGGGGGGGGGGGGGGGGGTCAAGCCTCTGACCACTTAGATGGGTGTTTGGATTTTGGAGAAAAAAACACATAGAAATAAATAAAGGTGAGACATAATGTAAGGCCACAGGATTTAAATCCTTTATTGTGCCATTTAAATTGTTTTATCATTCGTGGATACACGCTGTATCGTGCGTTTTGATTGGCCGTTATCTCTCAGAGAGAGAGACAGATCTGTCCTTTGTCTTTTTGTAGCTGGAGGCAGATGTTACATTCACCGAGTCCCCAGCCCATCATAACTCACCCCAATGGACCGTTACACCGCTCTCCCGTTAGGCAGCCTCCTAATAACTCACACCCCCTATGTCTTTATATGTTCAATATATTCCCAGTCTTACAGGAATAAACAAAAAAAAGATGTGAATGTTGATGATATCACGTTGTCAATTACAGCTGCGTTTAAGATAATGTTTCAAACATTTGGGGAAAGTTGAAAGCATGAGCTAGGATCACGGGCATTGAGGGCATTGGAAGTGGTTTGCATCATGTGTCAGTGCATCCTTTGCTAATAAAAGATGGAGAATGCCTGTGTGATTGCTTGTGTGAGTTCCTGGAAAAGACATGGGCACAATGTTGTTGGTATTAATTTTCCATATTTCTCTTGTAAGTATAAAAGTAGGAGATGAAATTGAAAGTGGGGACTATTGTCTGTGAGCATGACCCGACCTGACTATTACCCTGATATGATGCAACAATGTCAGATCACTGGTTCAAAGAGCTCATAAAACCACTTAAATGATACTCTTCAAATCTGGCAAAACTGTGACTTTAGGCACCCACGAAATAATAACAATGACATCTAATATTTATTGAATAATTGAATCTATACAGAACAAATACACTGCTCAAAAAAATAAAGGGAACACTTAAACAACACAATGTAACTCCAAGTCAATCACACTTCTGTGAAATCAAACTGTCCACTTAGGAAGCAACACTGATAGACAATACATTTCACATGCTGTTGTGCAAATGGAATAGACAAAAGGTGGAAATTATAGGCAATTAGCAAGACACCCCCCAAAACAGGAGTGATTCTGCAGGTGGTGACCACAGACCACTTCTCAGTTCCTATGCTTCCTGGCTGATGTTTTGGTCACTTTTGAATGCTGCCGGTGCTCTCACTATAGTGGTAGCATGAGACGGAGTCTACAACCCACACAAGTGGCTCAGGTAGTGCAGTTCATCCATCAGAGGGTTTGGGACAACACAGATATCATGTGCGATGAACAGCCTCTTTGTCCCCACGTCTGTCTGTAGGTGAAAGTGACTTGGATGTTATTTCTTGACTAAGAAAGATGCCACATTTTCATGGACAAATGTTTTTCACTGTTGCGTACTCAGTGTAGTTATGTCCAGGCTCATTTCCTTCTTTACTGTGGACAAAGAAACTGCCGCTTGGTCTCCTAAAATGTACACTGTAAACTCTGAGGAATTTTAGAGGTCACTGCCAAGCAGCAACACGTATATTCTCCGAATCACCACTCCCATCTCAGTCCAAAATAGAGTACATCCCCTCGCCATTCCAAATCTCGGTCCAAAATACATCAGAGTTGGGTTCAATTTCATTTCACTTCAGTCAATGTCAGTCAATGTAATCATGAATTGTAGAAAAAATATATATATTTTTTTAAACTATGGGATTCAGTCCTTCTTGGACCTGTAAGACTACTGCCTGGAACACCAGTGCCATCCGCACGGCTCAAAAAGGCATTATCCCTCTGAGCTAAAGCCTAAACAAGGCATTAGCTCTGGGAGCTAACACAAGTGTTCCCGTCCAAGACAAGGTTACTTATTAAGCATAGTTTGGGGAAACCACCTCGGGCACATAGTAAACACAACCAAAATTAACATCACTGTCAAGGCCCACTCTCTTGTTAAAGCCTATTGGCTCTCACAGGCTGGGTGGTGGATGATAAGCCCATGGTCTCGTCTCTCTACAGCCTGAGGGCAGCTGAGTCACCATCGGTCGCCATCACTCCGTTTTGCTGACTCACACCCTCAGAGCCAGGATATCTCTGTTGACTTAGCCACACAGCGACAGGCATCACCTCAGCCACCTAAACCTTAACCTCAGGGCCCCTTCGTGACGTCCTTTGGTAATGCTCAACGGCATGTACTAGATTAGAGTATACAGCATGAGTCTATGGTTCATGAGTCTATGGTTCAAGAGGCTATGGTTCACGAGGCTATGGTTCACGAGGCTATGGTTGTACCATCTACAAGCCACCATTACACTAGCCTGGTGGTCCAGTCTGTTTGGGCTTCAGCCATGCAAACAAGATTAACAAGAGGAGAGCTGGCCACAGCATGTACAGAATGGGACCAGGCTATCATCACTCTAACCCACATTCATAATCACTGGATTTTCTTCACTGATAGCAAGAAGAGCAAAGGAAGGATGGGAAAGAGTAGTCACTTACCCAGCATCACTCCCGTCCCCACAAATTAAGGCATCCTTCGCTCCCTCCACTTTGTAGTAGTTATCTGAAATCAAAGAAAATAACAGAAGAGGCCTGGATTCGATTAATTTGATTACAAGGATTAATTTGAATACACTTTGTAGTAGTTTTCAAAAATAATATAATGGATGAGACCTGGATTTGATTAATGTGATTACAGGGATTATTTTGATTAAAGGGATTAACTTGATTACATGGCCCTAGTATTGCAGATCCTACAAGCATTTTCATCTCAAGGTCAAACGTCTGTCAGTGGCATTCAGACCTTATGACCAGAACTCCTGCCCTGGTTGGGGAAAGAAGTTTATCGACTATATTAATCATAAAGCATCAACATTGATCTTACATCAGTCCACCCTTAAATAACCCACTGGACGTACGATTTTAGCCATTTATCAAATTAAGAAAATGGTTTTGTTTCGTGTTTCACCCGAGCTTTTAGGGATCAATACCAAGGCCTGCCTTGGACATTTTACATTTGTGTAAGGTGATGGATAGCAGAGACTGCTTGAAGTTGAAGGGGATGGAAATGAAAGAATAAATAGCAATAGCATAACCCGTTGACTGTGTTGTTGCCGACTCCCACTAGAGCCCACTAAGAGATTACAAGTCCAGAAGGCTCCATGTCCACTCCAACGCTCCTTCATGCTAAGCGTTCCTCCATTTTATCTCGCCTCCTTTTCACAGCGTTTCAGCTTCACTGTCCCACTCTAGAGGGTTTGAGTGCCGTTAGACCACTATGGGGCTGGGAGAGGAGCCGCAGGAGGAGAGGGGCTGGAGAAGGGCTCGCCTGACTGGCACTTTGGCAGGCGGCCCGAACCCTCCGTCAGTTGTCGGCATTCCTGGTTTCAGCATGGCCTATGTTCCTCCTTTATGGACCATGGACCTCTCCAACACACACACACACACACACACACACACACACACACACACACACACACACATACACGCGCACACATACACACACACAAAAGCCGGACCCCAGAGCCACTTTTCAGCGACAGCCCAGAGCCACTCTTCAGCGATAGCTTTCACATTTCACCACTGTACTGTGCAGATTGACTAGATGTGTTTTTGAAAGATGAGTCTTACATTTTGATAAGGGTGTTTTGTGTATTTTTTATTAATTTTACATTATTGCTGTTTTAAAGAAAAAACAGTAGACGCAATCTCAGGAAATGCCTTGTTGGTTTGGTTGTCTCATGTACTCTCATCTTTAAGCGTCGTACAATGTGTACCTCTTTGGGTCCCCGGGACCAGGATTAAGAAGCACAGCCTTTGAACAATGTAAAAATGTCCGTGACCCTCTGACTCATCTACATACAGTATATGTAACTGTATGAAATAATCGGAAAATGTCAATCATGAAATATGTAATAACTTTAAATATGAAATACGAAGTCCGGTCACGTGACCATTCATGATTAGAGGAACGACTGTCCATTTAAACATCTGCCCCACATCAGTTGTGCAGCAAAAGTAATCACGCCGTAATCTGTGTCGGTGAGGGAGGACCCACTCTAGTTGTGCAATCGCTGCAGGGCTGTCTCTGTTACTGCCTGTTTGGATAGTGCAGTAAAGAGGACACTGGAATGGAACTCTGCCATGTCATGCGTGCCCATGTCATGCTTCATAACTGCTGTGTGGGACTTTTTTCTAGGCTACAAATTATCCCTTACAAACATGTCATGTTATTGCTGCAAGTAGCGTTTTGTTGACACCACTGTCACACAACTGCAAGACTCATCCAAAGTTAAGAGACCCACGACCAACAACGTGACCATATTAGTGCAGTTAAGAAACGTCAATCGCTACGACAGTATGAGAGCCAGACCTGAGTTTAACCAGATGAAATCAGTAAAATACTTTCACTGTGCTGGATTGAGCTTGGCTGTCTTTACATCAGACCTACATGATGTAAAGACAACAGACGCTCTGCTTCAAAGAGGTGAGACAAAATGTGGGTGGGAGAGACACTGAGGTGTTCCGAAGACAACACACAGGCATCGTTGCATACAGCTGATAAGAAGAGTCACTTTGAGGGCAGTAATACCATTCAATTACTGCTGCAGTGTTGTTCACTGTCTCATATTCCGAGGGCAACACACATAGCCTTGAGTGAAAACTCAACGTCACAGAAACTTGAGGCACGCCCACGCCATTTCATGAGTCTAATTAGATTGTGCCAGTCTTTACATCATGTAGGTCTGATATCTGATTGGAAGTTAACTCAACAGTAAAGCTATTGGTCAACAAGTCAGATTTTGAATACAAACAACTCAAATGCTTATAAAAGGGTCTTAGATTCATTGTTATCGCTCTTCTTTGTTCCTGACCTGCGCTGGCCTACACTCTCTCTGTCTCTGTCTCTGTCTCTGTCTCTGTCTCTCTCTCTCTCTCTCTCTCTCTCCCTTGTAATGTTGTTAATGCCTTGAAACGTAAGCTTTATGCCTTGTATGTGAATCCACTCATTTTACAAAGTAATAAATACACATTTTTTCATTGTCTATTACTGTAACTCAACCATAGTGTTCTATTACTGTAACTCAACTATAGTGTTCTATTACTGTAACTCAACTATAGTGTTATATTACTGTAACTATAGTGTTCTATTACTGTAACTCAACTATAGTGTTCTATTACTGTAACTCAACCATAGTGTTATATTACTGTAACTCAACCATAGTGTTCTATTACTGTAACTCAACTATAGTGTTATATTACTGTAACTATAGTGTTCTATTACTGTAACTCAACTATAGTGTTATATTACTGTAACTATAGTGTTCTATTACTGTAACTCAGCTATAGTGTTCTATTACTGTAACTCAACCATAGTGTTATATTACTGTAACTATAGTGTTCTATTACTGTAACTCAACTATAGTGTTCTATTACTGTAACTCAACCATAGTGTTCTATTACTGTAACTCAACCATAGTGTTCTATTACTGTAACTCAACCATAGTGTTCTATTACTGTAACTATAGTGTTCTATTACTGTAACTCAACTATAGTGTTCTATTACTGTAACTCAACTATAGTGTTCTATTACTGTAACTCAACTATAGTGTTATATTACTGTAACTCAACTATAGTGTTATATTACTGTAACTATAGTGTTCTATTACTGTAACTCAACTATAGTGTTCTATTACTGTAACTCAACCATAGTGTTCTATTACTGTAACTCAACTATAGTGTTATATTACTGTAACTATAGTGCTCTATTACTGTAACTCAACTATAGTGTTCTATTACTGTAACTCAACTATAGTGTTATATTAGTGTAACTCAACTATAGTGTTATATTACTGTAACTCAACCATAGTGTTATATTACTGTAACTCAACCATAGTGTTCTATTACTGTAACTCAACCATAGTGTTCTATTACTGTAACTCAACCATAGTGTTCTATTACTGTAACTCAACTATAGTGTTCTATTACTGTAACTATAGTGTTCTATTACTGTAACTCAACTATAGTGTTCTATTACTGTAACTCAACTATAGTGTTCTATTACTGTAACTCAACTATAGTGTTATATTACTGTAACTCAACTATAGTGTTATATTACTGTAACTATAGTGTTCTATTACTGTAACTATAGTGTTATATTACTGTAACTCAACTATAGTGTTCTATTACTGTAACTCAACTATAGTGTTCTATTACTGTAACTCAACTATAGTGTTCTATTACTGTAACTCAACTATAGTGTTCTATTACTGTAACTCAACCATAGTGTTCTATTACTGTAACTATAGTGTTCTATTACTGTAACTCAACTAGAGTGTTCTATTACTGTAACTATAGTGTTCTATTACTGTAACTCAACTATAGTGTTCTATTACTGTAACTCAACCATAGTGTTCTATTACTGTAACTCAACTATAGTGTTCTATTACTGTAACTCAACCATAGTGTTCTATTACTGTAACTCAACTATAGTGTTCTATTACTGTAACTCAACTATAGTGTTATATTACTGTAACTCAACCATAGTGTTCTATTACTGTAACTCAACTATAGTGTTCTATTACTGTAACTCAACCATAGTGTTCTATTACTGTAACTCAACTATAGTGTTCTATTACTGTAACTCAACCATAGTGTTCTATTACTGTAACTCAACCATAGTGTTATATTACTGTAACTATAGTGTTCTATTACTGTAACTCAACTATAGTGTTCTATTACTGTAACTCAACCATAGTGTTCTATTACTGTAACTCAACTATAGTGTTCTATTACTGTAACTCAACTATAGTGTTCTATTACTGTAACTCAACTATAGTGTTATATTACTGTAACTCAACCATAGTGTTATATTACTGTAACTCAACCATAGTGTTCTATTACTGTAACTCAACTATAGTGTTCTATTACTGTAACTCAACCATAGTGTTCTATTACTGTAACTCAACCATAGTGTTCTATTACTGTAACTCAACCATAGTGTTCTATTACTGTAACTATAGTGTTATATTACTGTAACTCAACCATAGTGTTCTATTACTGTAACTCAACCATAGTGTTCTATTACTGTAACTCAACCATAGTGTTCTATTACTGTAACTCAACCATAGTGTTCTATTACTGTAACTCAACCATAGTGTTCTATTACTGTAACTCAACCATAGTGTTCTATTACTGTAACTCAACTATAGTGTTATATTACTGTAACTATAGTGTTCTATTACTGTAACTCAACTATAGTGTTATATTACTGTAACTATAGTGTTCTATTACTGTAACTCAACTATAGTGTTCTATTACTGTAACTCAACCATAGTGTTATATTACTGTAACTCAACCATAGTGTTCTATTACTGTAACTCAACTATATTGTTATATTACTGTAACTATAGTGTTCTATTACTGTAACTCAACTATAGTGTTATATTACTATAACTCAACTATAGTGTTCTATTACTGTAACTCAGCTATAGTGTTCTATTACTGTAACTCAACCATAGTGTTATATTACTGTAACTCAACCATAGTGTTCTATTACTGTAACTCAACTATAGTGTTCTATTACTGTAACTCAACTATAGTGTTCTATTACTGTAACTCAACTATAGTGTTCTATTACTGTAACTCAACCATAGTGTTCTATTACTGTAACTCAACCATAGTGTTCTATTACTGTAACTCAACTATAGTGTTATATTACTGTAACTATAGTGTTCTATTACTGTAACTATAGTGTTCTATTACTGTAACTCAACTATAGTGTTCTATTACTGTAACTCAACCATAGTGTTCTATTACTGTAACTCAACTATAGTGTTCTATTACTGTAACTCAACCATAGTGTTCTATTACTGTAACTCAACCATAGTGTTATATTACTGTAACTATAGTGTTCTATTACTGTAACTCAACTATAGTGTTCTATTACTGTAACTCAACCATAGTGTTCTATTACTGTAACTCAACTATAGTGTTCTATTACTGTAACTCAACTATAGTGTTCTATTACTGTAACTCAACTATAGTGTTATATTACTGTAACTCAACCATAGTGTTATATTACTGTAACTCAACCATAGTGTTCTATTACTGTAACTCAACTATAGTGTTCTATTACTGTAACTCAACCATAGTGTTCTATTACTGTAACTCAACTATAGTGTTCTATTACTGTAACTCAACCATAGTGTTCTATTACTGTAACTATAGTGTTATATTACTGTAACTCAACCATAGTGTTCTATTACTGTAACTCAACCATAGTGTTCTATTACTGTAACTCAACCATAGTGTTCTATTACTGTAACTCAACCATAGTGTTCTATTACTGTAACTCAACCATAGTGTTCTATTACTGTAACTCAACCATAGTGTTCTATTACTGTAACTCAACTATAGTGTTATATTACTGTAACTATAGTGTTCTATTACTGTAACTCAACTATAGTGTTATATTACTGTAACTATAGTGTTCTATTACTGTAACTCAACTATAGTGTTCTATTACTGTAACTCAACCATAGTGTTATATTACTGTAACTCAACCATAGTGTTCTATTACTGTAACTCAACTATAGTGTTATATTACTGTAACTATAGTGTTCTATTACTGTAACTCAACTATAGTGTTATATTACTATAACTCAACTATAGTGTTCTATTACTGTAACTCAGCTATAGTGTTCTATTACTGTAACTCAACCATAGTGTTATATTACTGTAACTCAACCATAGTGTTCTATTACTGTAACTCAACTATAGTGTTCTATTACTGTAACTCAACTATAGTGTTCTATTACTGTAACTCAACTATAGTGTTCTATTACTGTAACTCAACCATAGTGTTCTATTACTGTAACTCAACCATAGTGTTCTATTACTGTAACTCAACTATAGTGTTATATTACTGTAACTATAGTGTTCTATTACTGTAACTATAGTGTTCTATTACTGTAACTCAACTATAGTGTTATATTACTGTAACTCAACCATAGTGTTCTATTACTGTAACTCAACTATAGTGTTCTATTACTGTAACTATAGTGCTCTATTACTGTAACTCAACTATAGTGTTCTATTACTGTAACTCAACTATAGTGTTATATTAGTGTAACTCAACTATAGTGTTATATTACTGTAACTCAACCATAGTGTTATATTACTGTAACTCAACCATAGTGTTCTATTACTGTAACTCAACCATAGTGGTATATTACTGTAACTCAACCATAGTGTTCTATTACTGTAACTCAACTATAGTGTTCTATTACTGTAACTCAACTATAGTGTTCTATTACTGTAACTATAGTGTTCTATTACTGTAACTCAACTATAGTGTTCTATTACTGTAACTCAACTATAGTGTTATATTACTGTAACTCAACTATAGTGTTATATTACTGTAACTCAACTATAGTGTTATATTACTGTAACTATAGTGTTCTATTACTGTAACTATAGTGTTATATTACTGTAACTCAACTATAGTGTTCTATTACTATAACTCAACTATAGTGTTCTATTACTGTAACTCAACCATAGTGTTCTATTACTGTAACTCAACTATAGTGTTCTATTACTGTAACTCAACCATAGTGTTCTATTACTGTAACTATAGTGTTCTATTACTGTAACTCAACTAGAGTGTTCTATTACTATAACTATAGTGTTCTATTATTGTAACTCAACTATAGTGTTCTATTACTGTAACTCAACCATAGTGTTCTATTACTGTAACTCAACTATAGTGTTCTATTACTGTAACTCAACCATAGTGTTCTATTACTGTAACTCAACTATAGTGTTCTATTACTGTAACTCAACCATAGTGTTCTATTACTGTAACTCAACTATAGTGTTCTATTACTGTAACTCAACCATAGTGTTCTATTACTGTAACTCAACCATAGTGTTATATTACTGTAACCATAGTGTTATATTACTGTAACTATAGTGTTCTATTACTCTAACTCAACTATAGTGTTCTATTACTGTAACTCAACCATAGTGTTCTATTACTGTAACTCAACTATAGTGTTCTATTACTGTAACTCAACTATAGTGTTCTATTACTGTAACTCAACTATAGTGTTATATTACTGTAACTATAGTGTTCTATTACTGTAACTCTACTATAGTGTTCTATTACTGTAACTCAACCATAGTGTTATATTACTGTAACTCAACCATAGTATTCTATTACTGTAACTCAACCATAGTGTTCTATTACTGTAACTCAACTATAGTGTTCTATTACTGTAACTCAACCATAGTGTTCTATTACTGTAACTCAACCATAGTGTTCTATTACTGTAACTCAACCATAGTGTTCTTTTACTGTAACTCAACCATAGTTTTCTATTACTGTAACTCAACCACAGTGTTCTATTACTGTAACTCAACCATAGTGTTCTATTACTGTAACTCAACCATAGTGTTCTATTACTGTAACACAACCATAGTGTTCTATTACTGTAACTCAACTATAGTGTTCTATTACTGTAACTCAACTATAGTGTTATATTACTGTAACTCAACTATAGTGTTATATTACTGTAACTCAACCATAGTGTTATATTACTGTAACTCAACCATAGTGTTCTATTACTGTAACTCAACTATAGTGTTCTATTACTGTAACTCAACCATAGTGTTCTATTACTGTAACTCAACCATAGTGTTCTATTACTGTAACTCAACCATAGTGTTCTATTACTGTAACTCAACTATAGTGTTATATTACTGTAACTATAGTGTTCTATTACTGTAACTCAACTATAGTGTTCTATTACTGTAACTCAACTATAGTGTTCTATTACTGTAACTCAACCATAGTGTTATATTACTGTAACTCAACCACAGTGTTCTATTACTGTAACTCAACTATAGTGTTATATTACTGTAACTCAACCATAGTGTTCTATTACTGTAACTCAACCATAGTGTTCTATTACTGTAACTCAACTATAGTGTTATATTACTGTAACTATAGTGTTCTATTACTGTAACTCAACTATAGTGTTCTATTACTGTAACTCAACCATAGTGTTCTATTACTGTAACTCAACCATAGTGTTATATTACTGTAACTCAACTATAGTGTTCTATTACTGTAACTATAGTGTTCTATTACTGTAACTCTACTATAGTGTTCTATTACTGTAACTCAACCATAGTGTTCTATTACTGTAACTCAACCATAGTGTTATATTACTGTAACTCAACCATAGTGTTCTATTACTGTAACTCAACCATAGTGGTATATTACTGTAACTCAACCATAGTGTTCTATTACTGTAACTCAACTATAGTGTTCTATTACTGTAACTCAACTATAGTGTTCTATTACTGTAACTATAGTGTTCTATTACTGTAACTCAACTATAGTGTTCTATTACTGTAACTCAACTATAGTGTTATATTACTGTAACTCAACTATAGTGTTATATTACTGTAACTCAACTATAGTGTTATATTACTGTAACTATAGTGTTCTATTACTGTAACTATAGTGTTATATTACTGTAACTCAACCATAGTGTTCTATTACTGTAACTCAACCATAGTGTTCTATTACTGTAACTCAACTATAGTGTTCTATTACTGTAACTATAGTGTTCTATTACTGTAACTCAACTATAGTGTTCTATTACTGTAACTCAACCATAGTGTTCTATTACTGTAACTCAACCATAGTGTTATATTACTGTAACTCAACTATAGTGTTCTATTACTGTAACTATAGTGTTCTATTACTGTAACTCAACTATAGTGTTCTATTACTGTAACTCAACTATAGTGTTCTATTACTGTAACTATAGTGTTCTATTACTGTAACTCAACTATAGTGTTCTATTACTGAAACTCAACCATAGTGTTCTATTACTGTAACTCAACCATAGTGTTATATTACTGTAACTCAACAATAGTGTTCTATTACTGTAACACAACCATAGTGTTCTATTACTGTAACTATAGCGTTCTATTACTGTAACTCAACTACAGTGTTCTATTACTGTTACTCAACTATAGTGTTCTATTACTGTAACTATAGTGTTCCATTACTGAAACTCAACTATAGTGTTCTATTACTGTAACTCACCTATAGTTTTATATTACTGTAACTATAGTGTTCTATTACTGTAACTCAACCATAGTGTTCTATTACTGTAACTATAGTGTTCTATTACTGTAACTATAGTGTTCTATTACTGTAACTCAACTATAGTGTTCTATTACTGTAACCATCGTGTTCTATTACTGTAACTCAACTATAGTGTTCTATTACTGTAACTATAGTGTTCTATTACTGTAACTCAACCATAGTGTTATATTACTCTAACTCAACTATAGTGTTCTATTACTGTAACTATAGTGTTCTATTACTGTAACTCAACTATAGTGTTCTATTACTGTAACTATAGTGTTCTATTACTGTAACTCAACTACAGTGTTCTATTACTGTAACTCAACTATAGTGTTCTACTACTGTAACTATAGTGTTCTATTACTGTAACTATAGTGTTCTATTACTGTAACTATAGTGTTCTATTACTTTAACTATAGTGTTCTGTTACTGTAACTCAACCATAGTGTCTAACATATTGCTTATTATCGTTATGTAGTCAGATAAACATTTGAATAGGCTAATTGCTTAGTCTTGTTACGAGTCGCATGTGATGTACAGTTGAAGTCGGAAGTTAACATCACTTAGGTTGGAGTCATTACAACTAGTTTTTCAACCACTCCACAAATTTCTCGTTAACAAACTATAGTTTTGGCAATTCGGTTAGGACATCTACTTTGTGCATGACACAAGTTATTTTTCCAACAATTGTTTACAGACAGATTATTTCACTTATAATTCACTGTATCACAATTCCAGTGGGTCAGAAGTTTACATATAATAAGTTGACTGTGCCTTTAAACAGCTTGGAAAATTCCAGAACTGACGCCATGGCTTTAGAAGCTTCTGATAGGCTAATTAACATAATTTGAGTCAATTGGAGGTGTACCTGTGGATGTATTTCAAGGCCTAACTTCACACTCAATGCCTCTTTGCTTGACATCATGGGAAAATCTAAATAAATCAACCAAGACCTCAGAAAAACAATTGTAGACCTCCAAAAGTCTGGTTCATCCTTGGGAGCAATTTCCAAACACCTGAAGGTACCACATTCACCTGTACAAACAATAGTACGCAAGTATAAACACCATGGGACCACGCAGCCGTCATACCACTCAGGAAGGAGACACGTTCTGTCTCCTAGAGATGAACGTACTTTGGTGCGAAAAGTGCAAATCAATCCCAGAACAACAGAAAATGACCTTGTGAAGACGCTGGAGGAAACAGGTAGAAAAGTATCTATATCCACAGTAAAACGAGTCCTATATCGACATAACCTGAAAGGCTGCTCAGCAAGGAAGAAGCCACTGCTCCAAAACTGCCATATTGTCACGTTCTGACCTTAGTTCCTTTTTTACGTCTTTATTTTAGTTGGTCAGGGCGTGAGTTGGGGTGCGCATTCTATGTTGTTTTTCTATGTTTTGTTCTGTATGTTATATTTCTATGTGTTTGGCCTAGTATGGTTCTCAATCAGAGGCAGGTGTCAGTCGTTGTCTCTGATTGGGAGCCGAGTCCAAATCCAAGATGGCGTAGCAGTCAGATGTCCTTTGTCCTCGTCCTGTCCCGTGTATATATATTCATATATTTTTCTTCGATTTCTTTTTATATATATTTTTTTCTATTTAAAAACTTAACTTCAAAACACTCTCCTGCAACCCACCTCACCAAATGTGGTGCGGATCTGTTTTTTTCCTCAAAGGTATTTTTCACCTCGTATCCGAAATCTACAACAGAAGCTAGCCAGAAGTTAGCCAGCTCACAAGCTAACGTTAGTAGTTCAGCTAACCACAGCTAGCGCTCATCAGCTATCCTTTAGCTCGGAAAACTATTGCCAGTTTTGTACAACGCGACTCAGACCAGAGCATACCAGACCTTTTTTCTCTCCATATCCCCGGATTTTTACCGCAAGCTCTGGACATTTACACCTGGATCTTGCAGCTAACCAGCTGCTATCCGAGTGACTATTGGCTAACATCAATTCCGGAGCAAACACCAATTATCCCGGAGCTAGCCAGCTGAAGAGTTCCATCAGCCACTCCTGGGCTACAATCACCTATCCGGACCCGTTTACTGCCGATGCGGAGCCCCACCGGGCCTTCACGACTGGGATACCGACGTTATCTGCCCGAGGGAGTTATTCAACTGGCCCCTCCATCGCGACGTAACCTGAACGCCCATATGCTAACTGCGGCCCGCTAATCGTTAGCTGTCTTGAGCATATCGGCTGCTATCTGAACAGACAACCTCTCTTTCGCCATCGCCATCCGGCTTGGATTCTTTGTCGACACGACCACGTTTGGTCTGCAGACGAATACCCCATCCGCTGTGCCCTCAACCGGCCTCCGTCTGAGCAGACCCCCTCCGTCTGAGCAGACCTCCCCCCGGGCTACTAACTTTAAACGCCGCGGGCTAGCTTAGTGGAGGCCTCACTGCTCCATCTACGGCTGCCCCCTGGACACTATGATCACTTGGCTACATAGCTGATGCCTGCTTGACTGTCCATTAATTCACGGTACTCCATTCCGTTTATTTGTGTTTTATCTGTCGGCTCTGTGCTTTAACTCAGGATCTGTGTGTAGTTAATCCGACCCTCTCTGCCTAGTCGTCGCCATTTTTACCTGCTGTTGCTGTGTTAGCTGACTAGCTGCTGTTAGCTGCTGTTATCTCACCTGTTGTTTTAGCTAGCTCTCCCAATCAAGACCTGCAATCACTTTACGCCTTATTGTATGTCTCCCTCAAATATCAATATGCCTTGCATACTGTTGTTCAGGCTAGTTATCATTATTTTGGTTTGCAATGGACCCCGTAGTTCCACTCTCCGTACCTCTGATACCTCCTTTGTCCCACCCCCCACACATGCGGTGACCTCACCCATTGAGACCAGCATGTCCAGAGATACAACCTCTCTTATCATCACCCAGTGCCTGGGCTTGCCTCCGCTGTACCCGTGCCCCACCATACCCTGGTCTGCACATTATGCCCAGAATCTATTCTACCACGCCCATAAATCTGCTCCTTTTATTCCTTGTCCCCAACGCTCTAGGCGACCAGTTTTGATAGCCTTTAGCCGCACCCTCATCCTACTACTCCTCTGTTCCTCGGGTGATGTGGAGGTAAACCCAGGCCCTGCATGTCCCCAGTCACCCTCATTTGTTGACTTCTGTGATCGAAAAAGCCTTGGCCTCATGCATGTCAACATCAGAAGCCTCCTCCCTAAGTGTGCCTTACTCACTGCTTTAGCACACTCTGCCAACCCTGATGTCCTCGCCGTGTCCGAATCCTGGCTTAGGAAGGCCACCAAAAATTCTGAGATTTCCATACCCAACTATAACACTTTCCGTCAAGATAGAACTGCCAAAGGGGGAGGAGTTGCAATCTACTGCAGAGATAGCCTGCAAAGTTCTGTCATACTTTCCAGGTCTATGCCCAAACAGTTCGAACTTCTAATTTTAAAAATTAATCTCTCCAGAAATAAGTCTCTCACTGTTGCCGCCTGCTACCGACCCCCCTCAGCTCCCAGCTGTGCCCTGGACACCATCTGTAAATTGATCGCTCCCCATCTAGCTTCAGAGTTTGTTCTGTTAGGTGACCTAAACTGGGATATGCTTAACACCCCGGCAGTCCTACAATCTAAGCTTGAGGCCCTCAATCTCACACAAATCATCAAGGAACCCACCAGGTACAACCCTAAATCCGTAAACATGGGCACCCTAATAGACATTATCCTGACCAACTTGCCCTCCAAATACACCTCTGCTGTCTTCAATCAAGATCTCAGCGATCACTGCCTCATTGCCTGTATCCGCCACGGGTCCGCGGCCAAACGACCACCCCTCATCACTGTCAAACGCTCCCTAAAACACTTCTGCCAGCAGGCCTTTCTAATCGACCTGGCCCGGGTATCCTGGAAGGATATTGACCTCATCCCGTCAGTTGAGGATGCCTGGTCATTCTTTAAAAGTAACTTCCTCACCATCTTAGACAAGCATGCTCTGTTCAAAAAATGCAGAACCAAGAACAGATATAGCCCTTGGTTCACTCCAGACCTGACTGCCCTCGACCAGCACAAAAACCTCCTGTGGCGAACTGCAATAGCATCGAAGAGCCCCCGCGATATGCAACTGTTCAGGGAAGTCAGGAACCAATACACGCAGTCAGTCAGGAAAGAAAAGGCCAGCATTTTCAAGCAGAAATTTGCATCCTGTAGCTCTAACTCCAAAAAGTTCTGGGATACAGTAAAGTCCATGGAAAACAAGAGCATCTCCTCCCAGCTGCCCACTTCACTGAGGCTAGGTAACACGGTCACCACTGATAAGTCCATGATAATCGAAAACTTCAACAAACATTTCTCAATGGCTGGCCATGCCTTCCTCCTGGCGACTCCAACCTTGGCCAACAGCCCCCCCCCCCCCCCCCCCGCTGCTACTCGCCCAAGCCTCCCCAGATTCTCCTTTACCCATATCCAGATAGCAGATGTTCTGAAAGAGCTGGAAAACCTGGACCCATACAAATCAGCTGGGCTTGACAATCTGGAGCCCCTATTTCTGAAACTGTCCGCCGCCATTGTCGCACCCCCTATTACCAGCCTGTTCAACCTCTCCTTCGTATCATCTGAGATCCCCAAGGATTGGAAAGCTGCCGCGGTCATCCCCCTCTTCAAAGGGGGAGACACCCTGGACCCAAACTGTTACAGACCTATATCCATCCTGCCCTGCCTATCTAAGGTCTTCGAAAGCCAAGTCAACAAACAGATCACTGACCATCTCGAATCCCACCGTACCTTCTCCGCTGTGCAATCCGGTTTCCGAGCCGGTCACGGGTGCACCTCAGCCACACTCAAGGTACTAAACGATGTCATAACCGCCATCGATAAAAGACATTACTGTGCAGCCGTCTTCATCGACCTGGCCAAGGCTTTCGACTCTGTCAATCACCATATTCTTATCGGCAGACTCAGTAGCCTCGGTTTTTCTAATGACTGCCTTGCCTGGTTCACCAACTACTTTGCAGACAGAGTTCAGTGTGTCAAATCGGAGGGCAAGTTGCCCGGTCCTCTGGCAGTCTCTATGGGGGTACCACAGGGTTCAATTCTCGGGCCGACTCTTTTCTCTGTATACATCAATGATGTTGCTCTTGCTGCGGGCGATTCCCTGATCCACCTCTATGCAGACGACACCATTCTGTACACTTCCGGCCCTTCCTTGGACACTGTGCTATCTAACCTCCAAACGAGCTTCAATGCCATACAACACTCCTTCCGTGGCCTCCAACTGCTCTTAAACGCTAGTAAAACCAAATGCATGCTTTTCAACCGTTCGCTGCCTGCACCCGCACGCCCTAATAGCATCACCACCCTGGACGGTTCCGACCTAGAATATGTGGACATCTATAAGTACCTAGGTGTCTGGCTAGACTGCAAACTCTCCTTCCAGACTCATATCAAACATCTCCAATCCAAAATCAAATCTAGAGTCGGCTTTCTATTCCGCAACAAAGCCTCCTTCACTCACGCCACCAAACTTACCCTAGTAAAACTGACTATCCTACCGATCCTCGACTTCGGCGATGTCATCTACAAAATAGCTTCCAAACTTCCAACTCTACTCAGCAAACGGCATGCAGTTTATCACAGTGCCATCCGTTTTGTTACTAAAGCACCTTATACGACCCACCACTGCGACCTGTATGCCCTAGTCGGCTGGCCCTCGCTACATGTTCGTCGTCAGACCCACTGGCTCCAGGTCATCTACAAGGCTATGCTAGGTAAAGTGCCGCCTTATCTCAGTTCACTGGTCACGATGGCTACACCCACCCGTAGCACGCGCTCCAGCAGGTGTATCTCACTGATCATCCCTAAAGCCAAAACCTAATTTGGCCGCCTTTCCTTCCAGTTCTCTGCTGCCTGCGACTGGAACGAATTGCAAAAATCTCTGAAGTTGGAGACTTTTATCTCCCTCAACAACTTTAAAAATCTGCTATCCGAGCAGCTAACCGATCGCTGCAGCTGTACATAGTCCATCTGTAAACTACCCACCCAATTTACCTACCTCACCCCCCATACTGCTTTTATTTATTTACTTTTCTGCTCTTTTGCACACCAGTATCTCTTCTTGCACATGATCATCTGATGATTTATCACTCCAGTGTTAATCTGCTAAATTGTAATTACTCGATTTATTGCCTACCTCATGCCTTTTGCACACATTGTATATAGATTCTCTTTTTTCTACCATGTTATTGACTTGTTTATTGTTTACTCCATGTGTAACTCTGTGTTGTTGTCTGTTCACACTGCTATGCTTTATCTTGGCCAGGTCGCAGTTGCAAATGAGAACTTGTTCTCAACTAGCCTACCTGGTTAAATAAAGGTGAAAAAAAAAAATGAAAAAAAAAAAATATTTAGGTAGCCTGTTTTCTATTGTGTTTTGTGGGTGATTGTTTCCTGTGTTTGCACCATACGGTACTGTTTCGGTTTTCATTTATTCTCTTGTTCTTTTGTATTTTGTATTCATTCTCTATTAAATGATATTATGATACGTACCATGCTGCATTTTGTTCATCCTCTCCTTCCACCAATGAAACACATATACACATATACACATATAAAAGCCAGACTACGGTTTGCAACTGCACATGGGGACAAAGATCGTACTTTTTGGAGAAATGTCCTCTGGTCTGATGAAACAAAACTAGAACTGTTTGGCCATAATGACCATCGTTATGTTTGGAGTAAAAAGGGGGATGCTTGCAAGTCGAAGAACAACCATCCCAACCGTGAAGCACTGGGGTGGCAGCATCATGTTGTTGGGGTGCTTTGCTGCAGGAGGGACTGGTGCACTTCACAAAATAGATGGCATCATGAGATGGAAAATTATGTGGATATATTGAAGCAACATCTCAAGACATCAGTCAGGAAGTTAAAGCTTGGTCACAAATGGGTCTTCCAAATGGACAATGACCAAGCAGACTTCCAAAGTTGTGGCAAAATGGCTTAAGGACAACAAAGTCAAGGTATTTGAGTGGCCATCACAAAGCCCTGACCTCAATCCCATAGAAATGTTGTGGACAGAGCAGAAAAAGTGTGTGCGAGCAAGGAGGCCTACAAACTGACTCAGTTACACCAGCTCTGTCAGGAGGAATGGGCCAAAATTCACACAACTTATTGTGGGAAGCTTGTGGAAGGCTACCCGGAATGTTTGACCCAAGTTAAACAATAAGGCAATAACAAATACTAATTGAGTGTATGTAAACTTCTGACCCACTGGGAATGTGATGAAAGAAATAAAAGCTGAAATAAATCATTCTCTCCACTATTATTCTGACATTTCACATTCTTAAAATAAAGTGGTGATCCTAACTGACCTAAAACAGGGAATTTGTACTAGGATTAAATATCAGGAATTGTGGAAAAACTGAGTTTAAATGCATTTGGCTAGAGTGTAAACTTCCGACTGTAAACTTCCGACTTCAACTGTATATATAATATACTGTATATTCAAATATCAAATATAACTGCCCACTGCAGAGTATTCGTTGGGGTTCTCATTTTGGCACAAAGCTCAACTATCCAGTACAGGAAAACTCCAATAGATGAGAGGTCTCCTAATAGTGACAAATGAACTGACTGGCTGACAAACAGACTGGCTGGCTAACTGACTGGCTGATTGGCTGATTGACAAATTACCTGACTGGCTGACTGGCTGACAAACTAACTGACTGGCTGGCTGACAAACTAACTGACTGGCTGACTATTTTCAGTCTCCTCAAACATAACAAATCTTTGCTCTCAATAGGGTCAACATTTTAAATAAGTGATACATTTATTAATCAATTAAACAGGCGTTTAACTGACACACAGTGCTCACCTTCATCTGCAATAAAGTCTTTGAGTGAGGACCACGTCCGGTTGTTGCAGAAAAAGGTTGTGTTGGTGTTGAGGGTGTTGTTGACGCAGTGCGCTGTGCTGCGGACGCACTTCTGTCGCAGGTTACCCATGAAGAGCTGAAGGCCAATGAGGGCGAACACACTGAGGCAGAAAACGGTCAGGATCATCACGTCCGCAAGCTTCTTCACTGACTGGATCAGCGCACCCACGATGGTCTTCAGGCCTTCCCAGGAAAACAGGGGCAGAGGTCAATAGGTCAGCATGCACACACATGGACATGGAAATGGACACGGTAATTATCTTTGGCTAGCTAGCTCTGTGTAATCATGAGGAGTTGGTTTAGATCTAGAATCTGAAGTT
This sequence comes from Salvelinus fontinalis, assembly GCF_029448725.1. Lineage (NCBI taxonomy): Eukaryota > Metazoa > Chordata > Actinopteri > Salmoniformes > Salmonidae > Salvelinus > Salvelinus fontinalis. The sequence goes on from NC_074689.1 coordinate 28,684,693, forward strand.
ATGGTTATTGTGAATATGTAATTTATTAACAAAACATTTGGAAAAAAGGATTAAAAAATTCTGGAAGCTAGTGGTCGGGTTACTTTTTACAATCACATACAGTATAGTAGTAACAGTGACTTAAATACTGTGTATTACTATGTATAATACATTATACAAATTACAACTATTGTATTAGGAACAATACAACGACTCACTATCCATAATCATGACATGGATTAAATATACTGTACAGTATCAAATTCAGAACATCAAATCATCAAAGCCACACACATAACTTTAAGACACCAACACCACAGTGAAGACAAAAAGAAAGCTAACGCAAACAAACTAACCACAGCAGAAAGAAAAATTGCGTTTTGCGTTTCTTTTCGAGATATCAAAAATGCACCGCAAATTCACAATGTATGCTCATTGACAACAGACACTTCCCAAAATAATGAGTGAAACCATCTAATTGAACTAGTTTAGGCTGGCTGGCTGGCTGGCTGGCTGACTGGCTGGCTGGCTGATAAACTAAATAACTGACTGACTGACAAACCAACTGACTGACTGGCTGACTGACTGGCTGACAAACCAACTGACTGACTGGCTGACTGACTGTCTGACAAACCAACTGACTTACTGACTGACTGGCTGACAAACCAACTGACTGACTGGCTGACTGACTGGCTGACAAACTAACTGACTGACTGCCTGGCTGACAAATTAACTGACTGGCTGACTATGGAGGCTGACTGGCTGACTAACTTACTGACTGGCTGACTAGTCCCGTGTGGTCCCGTGTGGCTCAGTTGGTAGAGCATGGCGCTTGCAACGCCAGGGTTGTGGGTTCAATTCCCACGGGGGGACCAGGATGAATATGTATGAACTTTCCAATTCGTAAGTCGCTCTGGATAAGAGCGTCTGCTAAATGACTTAAATGTAAATGTAACTATGGCAGCTGGCTGACTGACATATTTAGACTTTAACCCTGTCTCAGAGTGTGCCCAAAGAATTTCCAAGTTTTCCTAGCATTTTGTTTGCTAGCTAACTATATATCATCTGAGCCTATGCTATTATCTCACTATCCCGATTCCTACTGGATTAAAGGTAGTGTAGCTGGGGCAGGGGCAGAATGCTGCACAGTACAATATGAACACAAAGAAGAATTGACAGCCTCTAAGCCATCGCTTCCACTCTGGCATTTACAGCAGACGGCGTGGGCCAAAGGAGGTCAGCCGTAAAGAGCCTGACGCACCATGTCTCTGAAGAGCACAGGAAGTAGTGGTGGAATACCTGGGCCATGACTGATGTAAGTTTGCCCCTTCAGAGAAGATACTAGGTACCTATGGTACTGGCAATCCCTATGTGACCTAACCAGGAACAACTCCAGGCCCTAGTTAGGCTAAAGTAAAAAATAGAGTTGAGGGTTTTTCCCTGGTCAGGTCAAGTGGACATGTTATGTACTGTAGGATTACAGGTGTAGGATCTTAATTTGGCCAGTTTATCTCAGCAGGAAAATAATCCTGCAGCAACAGAAAATGTGAATTATTGTTTGGATTATAATTAATGAAATTTTTTGTAGGGGTAGATACAGTTTATGTTAGAGCAAATCAATTTGGACATTTTAAAGTGGAAATTACAAACTTTAGAAGTATTTTTTAGACCATGAATACACTACTACAAGTTTGCATTTCCTGCTGTGCATGACATTTCCTGCAACAACAACGTGATCAAGTTAAGATCCTAAATCATATAGGGTCCTGCTCAGAAATATACTGCACTAGATGTTCCTAAGGGTACTGTACAGCTATTTCATCCAAATGAGATTTAGTCCTACTTGAGTAGAGATCCATTCTGAATGGGGAGCGTCTGTTGTGAATTGAGTTATTATTACCATACGAAGTGGTATTTGACTATACCCATGCCTGTTTGATGTTAAACACTAAGGGTGAATGAGACCTGTTGAGTTTAACTAGGCAAGTCAGTTAAGAACAAATTCTTATTTACAATGGCAGCCTACCAGGGAACAGTGAGTGTGTGGACCTGCCTTGTTCAGGGGCAGAACGACAGATTTTTACCTTGTCAGCTCGGGGATTCTATCCAGCAACCTTTCAGTTACTAGCCCAACGCTCTAACCACTAGGCTACCTGCCGCCATAAAGGTAACATGATCTTTGGGCTTCAGGCCAGATGTCATGCTGAAACTTTATCCATGGACTACATTCACTTTGTTGATGTCTATAGCATAGTGTTTGCATATAGCAGGTGGACGCAAGCGTGGATGCATGACCACTAGATTTTTTACATTTATTTTATTTTTATTTTTAATAAATGACTGACATACAAACTAACATCTTAACACAAAACAAACTATAGGCAAACATATTCTATTGAGTACCTAAAAATGTGAGAATCCTCAATTTTGAATCAAAGGTAACCCAACCCAAAGGTCTCATTTCCTACACCTCTGGCATTTCCACTCACTGGTTATTTAATCAACAGAAACAAAAATGAAATGACAAGGGACTCTGTTCCAATACCCACACTAGCAGGCCACTTTGAATGCATTGCTTCATCCTAAGTAGTGTGCTAATAAGGACGTATTGGAACGTAGCCGGGGGGTTTAGTTCTTCCAGCGGTGGGTGGTGTCTTAGTGTTTGAAACTCCCTTCTCACCTGGGATGACTGAGATAGTTTTCAGTGCTCGTAGGACTCTGAATGTCCGTAATGCTGAGACATTGCCCAGGTCCACAAATTCAGTAACATATCTGCAATAAGCGAAAGTCAAGCAGACACAATGACAAAGCACCAACGACAGGCAAAACACAACAGGTGAAGGGCCAGGATTGGAGGAGAGAAAAGAGGGGGGAATGTGGCTAGAGGTCAAGGGTCAGAGAGAGTGGCTTTGGATTGGAGAGAGGAGGAATAGGGGGGAGGGGCTTGTACAAAATAGTAACAGTACGTGGACTGGACAATAGAAGATGCAACCCATTTTTTCGGTAACACTGCAGCAGCAGGGGAGACTCCCTCTTACCTGGGATTACCGAAATAGTTTTCAATGCTCTGAGTACCCTGAATGTTCGAAGTGCTTGGAGATTGCCTACTTTAACAGACTCGGTTAGCAACCTGCAGGATCAAATTACAGTTATTTGGTCAAACACAAAAAAGGAAAGATGACTGTAGGCTAAGCACTGCTCACTGTGTCTTAGTGTGTTGTTTCCCTGGAGAACAGGATAGAAACAGCACAACATAGATATTTAAAGGGACCCTTTTGACCTTTACGACTGCTGTTAGTGTGTCTCCAAACCAAGAGACAGATGAGATTCCAGAAAATGTTGGGAAAAACCAGTATGGTGCCAGTCCATGTGCTGCTTATTTGAGTTACAGTATATCAAGTCTTCTGGACCGAAGTGGTTCCATTCCCTATTACATTTCTTAGGTGAGTTTCCCAAAAGCTTCATAGCTAACACGGCACGTTATTTCTCTCGGGGATCCAGGCCCAGCCTACTTGTAGAACAGCAAAAAGTGTCTTCCCCATTTAACACAACCGCACTGAATTAGAGAGGTTGCCTTAACCTACGTCCATGGCGCCCGGGTAGCAGTCGTTATTGGGGGTTAACTGCCTTGCTTAACAGCAGAACCAAAATTCTTTCCACCTTGCCGGCTCTGGGATTCAAACCAGCGACCTTACAGTTACTGGCCCAACGCTCTTAACCACTGGGCTACCTGCCAACCCACAGGGGGATGACATCCCTCCGTTTCCATGGGAACCCACGGGGTTGGGGGTGTGGCCATTTATCAGCATGGTGGGGAGGTTAACCGCTTCTCCGATCATCAGTCTGAATTTAATAAAGCCAGCAGCGGGAAGGAAGGTAGCCTGTCGTAGAAACTAGCAGGAGGGCTGCGAGGGTCGGTGACTTATGTGTTCCTGTCCTGCTAAAGATCCATCTGACCCCACAGAGGCTTCCAGTTCAAGGACGACTGGCCCTCTGGAAGGAGAGGTAAATAAAACTGTAGAAGCCAAAAGAGATATCAGCACTTCATCACCGTACGGGGGGATGCTTGGGGGGGTCAAAATTGTTTCCTTAGAAAACGGTGCTGTGTTTAGACCATCCACAGTAGAAGGTCAGGAGCAAAATACATTATTCAAAAGCAACTTAAGGTGCTTTCTACACCCACACAACCAAAGCAAAATATAACATTTTGGTAATTTAATTCAGGTTGCATTGTACAATTTTGGAAGTAAAAGTTTGCACTGTAACGGTTGGCAAAAAAAAGGATTGAAGAGGATCGAAGTATAATATACCTCTATTACAGTAATGCAAATGTCACAATCAAATTTCGAGGAAAATGTAATTGTTTTATAATCATAAAGAGAAGCCCTCAATATTGAGGTCAAATATTAATTGAAGCTTCAGAGTTGAGGATCATTCCTCTTATCTGAGTTGTATAGCACTTTGTCAACTCAAATTCATCTCCAATTGGATCAGTAACTAATCCCGATGTTAGTGATTTTTAGTTAATCATAAAGTAACATGGATGCATCAAAAAGACATGTCAACTGAAAACAACCAAGTTGTTATCATAGAACTGTAGTCTCATCCAATATTGAAGAACAAGAGGAAGTAAGAACAGCATCCGCAAACTTTTACTTCCAGTGACATTTTTCGGTCGAACGTAAAGGGACTTGACAAAGGAGTACAGAGGAGAGATAGACGGAGGTCAGAACATAACATGTCAGACAATAAATATCATACAATACTCTAATACACTCTTCACACTATTGTGCCAACCCAAACCGTACTCTGCTGGCTCAGATGTTTTCCTTTCACGTTTTTCATTCCAGCACGGTTACGTCAACTGTTCCAACAACGGTTCCAACAACTGTTACAACATTGTGGATGCATAACCAGGCCAGCACAGTACAGCTTGGCTCGGCTCAGTTCGACTCAGCTCAGTAGTGTGAAAAGAGTATTAGAGAAGGAATAAAAGGGCTTCTATTGCTTTGAGAGTTCAGGTTAGAAGGAAGGAGAGGACAGGTTAGAGGGAAGGAGGGGACAGGTTAGAGGGAAGGAGAGGACAGGTTAGAAGGAAGGAGAGGACAGGTTAGAAGGAAGGAGAGGACAGGTTAGAAGGAAGGAGAGGACAGGTTAGAAGGAAGGAGAAGACAGGTTAGAGGGAAGGAGAGGACAGGTTAGAAGGAAGGAGAAGACAGGTTAGAAGGAAGGAGAGGACAGGTTAGAAGGAAGGAGAGGACAGGTTAGAGGGAAGGAGAGGACAGGTTAGAGGGAAGGAGAGGACAGGTTAGAGGGAAGGAGGGGACAGGTTAGAAGGAAGGAGGGGACAGGTTAGAAGGAAGGAGAGGACAGGTTAGAAGGAAGGAGAGGACAGGTTAGAAGGAAGGAGAGGACAGGTTAGAAGGAAGGAGAGGACAGGTTAGAGGGAAGGAGAGGACAGGTTAGAAGGAAGGAGAGGACAGGTTAGAAGGAAGGAGAGGACAGGTTAGAAGGAAGGAGATGACAGGTTAGAAGGAAGGAGAGGACAGGTTAGAGGGAAGGAGAGGACAGGTTAGAAGGAAGGAGAGGACAGGTTAGAGGGAAGGAGAGGACAGGTTAGAGGGAAGGAGAGGACAGGTTAGAAGGAAGGAGGGGACAGGTTAGAAGGAAGGAGAGGACAGGTTAGAAGGAAGGAGAGGACAGGTTAGAAGGAAGGAGAGGACAGGTTAGAAGGAAGGGGAGGACAGGTTAGAAGGAAGGAGAGGACAGGTTAGAAGGAAGGAGAGGACCGGTTAGAAGGAAGGAGAGAACAGGTTAAAAGGAAAGAAGGAGAGGACAGGTTAGAGGAAGGAGAGGACAGGTTAAAAGGAAAGAGAGGGCAGGTTAAAAGGAAGGGTTAGGGTCACACAGTAACAGGAGAGATACAGGGAGGTCTACTGTAACAAGAGAGATACTTACGCCATGACAATCACACTGAAATCCAGCCAGTTCCAAGGGTCCCGCAGGAAGGTAAATGGCCCCACACAGAATCCCCTCGCCAGAATCTTTATCAACGATTCAAACGTGTAAATGCCAGTGAAAGTGTACCTGGGTGGGTGTATGGGGTAAGGGAAGGGGAGAACAAAAGGTCAAAACATTAGCAAGCAACGGCATAAGCTAGGGTGAGGGACAACCCCCCCTTCTTCCTTCACATGGTTGCCCCAACTCCAAGTGCAGTTCTAATAAAATAAAATGTAAAAAGAAGAAAGAAACCAAGAAGGAAAGGGACGGAGAGGTAAACATGTATCAGATTTAGGGAGACACAGAGACACAGGACAGAAAGAATGAGAAGCGCATGGACAGTACAGCACTTGTCAGCCCAGAGGGAATGAGACAGACAGCAAGCTCTTTGACAGCAGTGCTCCTTGATGAGTTAAGCAGGTCATCAAGACAAGAATATGCATTCAAATCCAGGATGTCACTGTAATGTATTGGTTTGGCTCAGACTGACGGGAATCATTGAACTGTACTTTACAGTGACAGTATATATCAGTCCAAGTCAATACATTAGTCACTTAATTGTAACATTGAATAAATTACTTGGATGAAGGATGCAGCATTTGGTGGAAGTGCACAGCCATATTCCTTTTATTTTCTGTCATAGCTACTGACTCAGATCTTCCTGTAAGGTTAATGGTTAACAAGGGAGACTGGGACTGGCTCTGAGTCATTTCATGCTACAGATTGTTCCAACGAGCCCCTTTTTGAGTGAGAATATAAACAGCCTGATTTGTAGTGTGTTGTTGACAGTGCAGATTCCATTTGCTGAACGGCTGCCTTCATTAAAGGTAAACTTGGCAGGCTGACTCTGGCTTAAGACAGGGTGGTTACTTTTCATAACATAGAGGACTACACTACATTGGTTACATGTCTGTGGGTCAAATACACTCTGTCCATATGACAGATGCCTCTGCCTAACAGCAAATCCATAGTGTGGGATGGACTTATACTCTGAATGATTGAGAATAGAGAAGAGAGAGAGAGAGAGGGGGAGACATTACAAATAGATAGATACACAGCCTGCCTGCCAGCCAGCCAGCCAGCCAGCCAGCCAGCCAGCCAGACAGACAGACAGACAGACAGACAGACAGACAGACAGACAGACAGACAGACAGACAGACAGACAGACATATTGATAGATAGATAGGACAGACAGACAGACATATTGATAGATAGATAGATAGATAGATAGATAGATAGATAGATAGATAGATAGATAGATAGATAGATAGATAGATAGATAGATAGATAGATAGATTTTACCCAAGTCCAACTCTACTGATCCCATTTCTACAAAACTTCATTTGAATGATAATTCCCATTCCATCATTGATTTTGCTTTCAGTTGTATGTTTATCGTAGTGGTTGGAATATGAATCCCTTTAATGAAAATTTAAGAAGGCATAAACGGTATGTGTCACCCATGGTTGTTCATTCCGATGCAGCATAGCAAGAGTGCAATTAGCAAATTAGCTGGGTACACTAAAATCGTGAACTTACTTGCTAATTGTGGTTGGTAAGGCAACAAACACCTGGCAAAGCGTTACATCAGGACACATAGGGCACAGAGGGTCAATACAGTCAAAGAGGTTTGAGGGAACAGAAAATAAAGAACACAAGAGAGAATTCACAGAAGAAGCTAGCGTCAATGCTGAGAGACAGAGAAGATGGGAGGACAAGGCATACTTACTCTACATACTTGGCCCAATACTCTGGTTCCGACATGGCCATGAAGCAACAGTTGGTCAAAATAGTGCACATTATGAACAGACTGAATAATGTGCACGTGGTTAAGGAAAATGGTGATTCAATAACAACATATACATACATCACAACGCTACTATTCTGAATATAAAGACATAATGATTATGCCCTTGTACCCCGTTTAGGTTTGGTTTGCCTGCTGTCATTATCACTGTCATTGAGCAGAGTAAAGAGAACAAAAGAAATTTGCTAACACGTTATGGGAAAGGGAAAGGGGGATACCTAGTCAGTTGTACAACTAAATGCATTCAACTGAAATGTGTCTTCTGCATTTAACCCAACCCCTCTGGGAAAGAAATAAATATCACATTTACATAAGTATTCAGACCGTTTACTCAGTACTTTGTTGAAGCACCTTTGTCAGCGATTACAGCCTCGAGTCTCCTTGGCAATGATGCCACAAGCTTGGCACACCTGTATTTGGGGAGTCTCTCCCATTCTTCTCTGCAGATCCTCTCAAGATCTGTCAGGTCGGATGGGGAGCATTGCTGCACAACTATTTTCAGGTCTCTCCAGAGATGTTCAACCGGGTTCAAGTCCGGGCTCTGGCTGGGCCACTCAAGGACATTCAGAGACGTGTCCCGAAGCCACTCGTGCGTTGTCTTGTTTATGTGCTTAGGGTTGTTGTCCTGTTGGAAGGTGAACCTTCACCCCAGTCTGAGGTCTTGAGTGCTATGGGGCAGGTTTTCATCAAGGATCTCTCTGTACTGTAATCCATTCATCTTTCCCTTGATCCTGACTAGTCTCCCAGTCTCTGCCGTTGAAAAACATCCCAACAGGATGATGCTGCCACCACCATGCTTCACCGTAGGAATGATGCCAGTTTTCCTCCAGAAGTGACGCTTGGCATTCAGGCCAAAGTGTTAAATCCTGGTTTCATCAGACCAGAGAATTTTGTTTCTCATGGTCTAAGAGTCCTTTAGGTGCATTTTGGAAAACTCCAAGCGGGCTGTCATGTGCCTTTTACTGAGGAGTGGCTTCTGGACACTCTACCATAAAGGCCTGATTGGTGGAGTGCTGCAGAGATGGTTTTCTTTCTGGAAAGTTCTCCCATCTCCACAGAGGAACTCTGGAGCTCTGTCAGAGTGACCATCGGGTTCTTGGTCACCTCCCTGACCAAGGCCCTTCTCCTCCGATTGCTCAGTTTGGTCAGGTGGCCAGCTCTAGGAAGAGTCTTGGTGGTTCCAAACTTCTTCCGTTTAATAATGATGGAGGCCACTGTGTTCTTGGGGACCTTCAATGCTGCAGAAATATTTGGTACCCTTCCCCAGATCTAGAACCAGGTTTGGCCGGGGTAGGCAGTCATTGCACATAAGAATTTGTTATTAACTGACTTGCCTAGCTAAATAAAAGTTAAATAAACAATTAAATAAATACATTAAAAGATCTGTGCCTCGACACAATCCTGTCTTGGAGCTCTACGGACAATTCCTTCAACCTCGTGGCTTGGTTTCGGCTCTGACATCCATTGTCAACTGTGGGACCTTATATAGACAGGTGTGTGCCTTTCCAAATCATGTCCCATTGAATTTACCACAGGTGGACTCCAATCAAGTTGTAGAAACATCTCAAGGATGATCAATGGAAACAGGATACACCTGAACTCAATTTCGAGTCTCATAGCAAAGGGTTTGAGTACTTACGTAAATAAGATATTTCTATTTTTTTGTTTGAATAGATTTGCAAAAATGTCAAAAAATTTATTTTCACTTTGTCGTTATGGGGTATTGTGTGTAGAGTGATGAGGAAAATAGATAATTTTATCCATTTTAGAATAAGGCTGTAATGTAACAAAATTCAAGTCAAGGAGTCTGAATGCTTTCCGAATGCACTGTATGTGTCCTCCAAGATGTATGTTAAGTTATATCATCCAATTAGTATAATATTGTAAGACTGGGTAAGATGAATGATACTATATGTTCTCTAATTCGTATGATATTGTATGGGCGCTATTCCATTTATAACGTAACCTAACGTAACGTAATACTGTACATCAAACTAAATGGAGGGAACAGATTTAAGTGCCGAATCCTACGAATTGCCCTGAGACCAGGTTAGGCAAAGAGCAAGCACAGAACAAATATTCTAACTGTTTGCTGGGGGGGGGGCGAAAGCTAATTGACGCCAACAATTATGCCTCAGCTGTTGGTTAGCCCTGGCCACCATGGTGCTAATAGCATTATCATCCCGCTCCCACCTCCCTTCTCATTTCATAGGCAATATTAGATCATCTGCTTTGCTGTGTGGAGAGTGGTAAGAGGAACCCAAAACGCTTATTTAAAAACATATTAAATATGCAACTTAAACTCAACCAGTGAGGTGGAATTGAGAAGGTGTTTATGGAAACTATGTGGCTTGAAAGTTGATTCCTGTCCCAAATGTTCTATTTAGCCTATATTTTAGGATGCTGATTGGTTGATATGTCTATCAAACCTTTCTTGATAGAATAAATTGTCCCTCATTTGCATTAGTAGTTGGAATTGGCTTGCTCTAGGCTACGCCAAAAGCAATGGGCTATTCGTATGGGAGAACTTTCTGCAAATGTGTTGTTTCTTGTATTCATACACTCCTAGAAAAAAGGGTTCCAAAAGGGTTCTTCGGCTGTCCCCATAGGAGAACCCTTTGTGGTGTCAGAGAGAACCCTTTTTGGTTCCATGTAGAGCCCTCTGTGGAAAGGGTCCTACTTGGTATGCGAAAGGGTTCTACCTGGAACCAAAAAGGGTTCTTCAAAGGGTTATCCTATGGGGACAGCCGAAGAACCACTTTAGGTTCTAGATAGCACCTTTTTTCTATGAGTGCAGGTGGTTCAGAAACACCCTCAGGTGATGAATAACCTTGACTGAGACCTGAAGATTCCTCATGCTAATGCTAAGGCTTCAGCTCAGAGGGCTAGTCACAGGCGACCCAGGTTTAGAACCCCTGGTTAGTTACACAATCAAATGACCTACTAACAAAACAGAAGTGTCAAAATAATGGCTGCCGTGTCATAAGTCCTTTTGCCTGAGGAAGCATTGCATTACTATGAAGTACCTCTCTCATCCCGACGGCTCATTTCAATTCCCACACTCACAGACAGCACTTTACTCAAATGAGTCACCATAACGATAAGCACCCTGGCTCTACAGAGGATTCCAGAGCTCCCACACTATTAATGAGAAAGTCAATTTCAGCATTATGTACAAATCAGACTGCTGCCAAAAAACTGCTAAGGCCTGGAATCCCAGGGTTTGTTTATAAACCGCTAGAGTAATGTACACAGGCGTTTTCTTACGCGCTAACTGGCCTGTCAAACTGCCAGTCGTCAAAGCATATCTTGGCGGCAGCTTTTGCCTCAATTATCATCCCTTTATGGAATGCTTACTTAGGTTTTTCCCCGCTTTAAGGTCTCATACGGCTTAATCTACAGACTATATTCTATCTTCTCTCTTTGATGACTTCACTCACAGCTTTGTAGTGCTGTACCCCCTTTAAAGTAAGAGTGATCTGGCTACAACCTCATTGATCCTTGTTAATAATCAAACATGTACCCTGATACCTTATGACCTTGGTCATTGCACAGTGCTTGACTTGGACTGAACTAGGTGCCGGGACTCATTTTGGGTGCCGTGACTGCTTATATTTCGGTGCAGAAGCTCCACAATACTTTTGAGCTAATATTCTATAAGAGGAACAAGCAGTTAAACATTTGAGGTGCCGCTACTCAATTCCAGTGTGAGCTCCTGCCCAAGTCAAGCACTGTCACTACAGTAAAATTCCATATGGGCTTTCCCAATCCTCTGAGCAAAGAAGCTGGTGTTGTTAGCTTGTCATAAACAGCATCACTTGACTTAGCTTACAGTAACCATCCAGTGTATTATATAACCTACCAGTAACCATCCAGTCTATTATATAACCTACCAGTAACCATCCAGTGTATTACATAACCTACCAGTAACCATCCAGTCTATTACATAACCTACCAGTAACCATCCAGTCTATTATATAACCTACCAGTAACCATCCAGTCTATTATATAACCTACCAGTAACCATCCAGTCTATTATATAACCTACCAGTAACCATCCAGTCTATTATATAACCTACCAGTAACCATCCAGTCTATTATATAACCTACCAGTAACCATCCAGTCTATTATATAACCTACCAGTAACCATCCAGTCTATTATATAACCTACCAGTAACCATCCAGTCTATTATATAACCTACCAGTAACCATCCAGTCTATTATATAACCTACCAGTAACCGTCCAGTCTATTACATAACCTACCAGTAACCATCCAGTGTATTATATAACCTACCAGTAACCATCCAGTCTATTATATAACCTACCAGTAACCATCCAGTCTATTATATAACCTACCAGTAACCATCCAGTGTATTACATAACCTACCAGTAACCATCCAGTCTATTATATAACCTACCAGTAACCATCCAGTGTATTACATAACCTACCAGTAACCATCCAGTGTATTATATAACCTACCAGTAACCATCCAGTCTATTATATAACCTACCAGTAACCATCCAGTGTATTACATAACCTACCAGTAACCATCCAGTGTATTATATAACCTACCAGTAACCATCCAGTCTATTATATAACCTACCAGTAACCATCCAGTCTATTATATAACCTACCAGTAACCATCCAGTCTATTATATAACCTACCAGTAACCATCCAGTGTATTACATAACCTACCAGTAACCATCCAGTGTATTATATAACCTACCAGTAACCATCCAGTCTATTATATAACCTACCAGTAACCATCCAGTCTATTATATAACCTACCAGTAACCATCCAGTCTATTATATAACCTACCAGTAACCATCCAGTCTATTACATAACCTACCAGTAACCATCCAGTGTATTATATAACCTACCAGTAACCATCCAGTCTATTATATAACCTACCAGTAACCATCCAGTCTATTATATAACCTACCAGTAACCATCCAGTGTATTATATAACCTACCAGTAACCATCCAGTCTATTATATAACCTACCAGTAACCATCCAGTGTATTATATAACCTACCAGTAACCATCCAGTCTATTATATAACCTACCAGTAACCATCCAGTCTATTATATAACCTACCAGTAACCATCCAGTCTATTATATAACCTACCAGTAACCATCCAGTCTATTATATAACCTACCAGTAACCATCCAGTCTATTATATAACCTACCAGTAACCATCCAGTCTATTATATAACCTACCAGTAACCATCCAGTCTATTATATAACCTACCAGTAACCATCCAGTGTATTATATAACCTACCAGTAACCATCCAGTCTATTATATAACCTACCAGTAACCATTCAGTCTATTATATAACCTACCAGTAACCATCCAGTCTATTATATAACCTACCAGTAACCATCCAGTCTATTATATAACCTACCAGTAACCATCCAGTCTATTACATAACCTACCAGTAACCATCCAGTCTATTACATAACCTACCAGTAACCATCCAGTGTATTACATAACCTACCAGTAACCATCCAGTCTATTATATAACCTACCAGTAACCATCCAGTCTATTATATAACCTACCAGTAACCATCCAGTGTATTACATAACCTACCAGTAACCATCCAGTCTATTATATAACCTACCAGTAACCATCCAGTCTATTATATAACCTACCAGTAACCATCCAGTCTATTATATAACCTACCAGTAACCATCCAGTCTATTATATAACCTACCAGTAACCATCCAGTCTATTATATAACCTACCAGTAACCATCCAGTCTATTATATAACCTACCAGTAACCATCCAGTCTTTTATATAACCTACCAGTAACCATCCAGTCTATTATATAACCTACCAGTAACCATCCAGTCTATTATATAACCTACCAGTAACCATCCAGTCTATTACATAACCTACCAGTAACCATCCAGTCTATTATATAACCTACCAGTAACCATCCAGTCTATTATATAACCTACCAGTAACCATCCAGTCTTTTATATAACCTACCAGTAACCATCCAGTCTATTATATAACCTACCAGTAACCATCCAGTCTTTTATACAACCTACCAGTAACCATCCAGTCTTTTATACAACCTACCAGTAACCATCCAGTCTATTATATAACCTACCAGTAACCATCCAGTCTATTACAGATGTAGGATCTTAATCTGATCACTCTTTTGTTGCTGAGAATTTTTCTGCACCGCAGGAAATGCTAACTTGTAGTGTATTTGAAGTTTAAAAAGGCTTCTAAAGTTTGTAATTTCCACTTTAACATGTCAGACTTACGTCAAGGGACAATTCTGTGTTGAGACATTTTCAAGAGATACTCAAATATTCTGATTTCAGAGTATAAGTCTAGTCCTGTTTAGATTCCTCTCAATCATTGATTGCGTAATAAAACAGTACACAACAAACTAATAGTGTGACTGATGCTCCCTCTGTTTACTGACGGTGAGACAGCAGGCAACACCAACGGCTCAAATCTGAGCAGCTCAACACCCTTCCCAGTCCCTATTTCCCCGATCAGTACACAAGATCAACAATATTACAACGAGAATGACATGACAATCTATCTAGACAAACTGAACTAGAGTAGGCTCTTACAGGCTATCTAAAGGCTTTTACTTCCCTCCAAAATGTTAATTCTCTGCTCACTGATTTTCATTTTGAAACCCACCTCCAAAAACAGACACGTGTTGGTGGAATTTTGAGTGTTCCACCAGAAAGGATATGAGTGAACTAAAACCTTTATCGATGCTCTTCTAACAGGATGAAAGGGGCTAAAAATATAGAGTGCAGATGTGGCACTAAATCGGAAGATGGCCTTCCCTTTGTTCAGTACTATAAAAGTCTGTGGAGAAACAGAAAGTGAGATAGACAGAGAGGGGGGGGGTGGGGTGATAGAAAGGGACAAGGGACAGAGAGATGCGTCATGGTTAAGGACAACATGGCATGGCAATAAACATGTACAATAAACTTGCAGTGACACCAACCACACACTCACATCTACACACACACGCACTCACATATACACACACACTCACGCACTCACATATACACACACACTCACGCACTCACATCTACACACACACTCACATCTACACACACACTCACATCTACACACACACACACACATCTACACACACATTCACATATACACACACACTCACATCTACACACACACATTTACACACATCTACACACACACTCACATCTACACACACACACACACATCTACACACACATTCACATATACACACACATCTACACACACACACTCACATCTACACACATCTACACACACACTCACATCTACACACACAGGCACAAACAAAAACACTGATTACGTGGCATAACGAGCAAGATGCTGCTAAAAAAGAAAGCAGGTCTATAGAACTCTTAACTCTTAAGGGAGTCTCCTCATAGGAGATACAACACAACAGAGAGGAAGGGGAATGATAACAGCCAACCTAGAATGTGCTGAAACTCCCATGTCCTCTATCAAATGCTGCTCTGTGCTTAAAGGGACATTACACTCAAAGTGTGTCAGATGTTTTCAGACCTCAAATGTAGTCTAATGTCAGGATGAGTCCACATCCCAAACCATCCGTTGTGTCGATCCAGCTATAAGCCTCAACCCCAAATGGATGTAAAACGTAAATACAGTGCGTCTCCTCGGGCCGGCGTACATGGCACCAGCCTTACAAATGGTGTCCCCGGTTCGCCAGCATAGCCCAGTGCGGGTTTTTCCACCTCGCCGCACTGGCAGGGCTACGGGGACCATTCAACCTGGTAAGGTTGGGCAGGCTCGGTGCTCAAGAGCGCGTGTTCTCCTTCGCGGTCCGGTTTTTCCGGTGCCACCTCCAGGTACCAGCCCTCCGGTGGCAGCTCCCCGCACCAGGCTGTCTCTCCGTCTTCTCTCTCCAGTCTGAAATGTCTGCCTGCCCAGCGCTGTCTGAGCTGCCTGCCTGCACAGCACCGTCAGAGCTGTCCGTCTGTCCCGATCCGTCAGAGCTGTCCGTCTGTCCCGAGCCGTCAGAGCTGCCTGTCTGTCCCGAGCCGTCAGAGCTGCCCGTCTGTCCCGAGCCGTCAGAGCTGCCCGTCTGTCCCGAGCCGTCAGAGCTGCCCGTCTGTCCCGAGCCGTCAGAGCCGTCCGCCAGACAGGAGCAGCCAGAGCCGTCCGCCAGACAGGAGCAGCCAGAGCCTTCCGCCAGACAGGAGCAGCCAGAGCCTTCCGCCAGACAGGACCAGCCAGAGCCGTCCAGCCAGGACCAGCCAGAGCCGTCCAGACAGGACCAGCCAGAGCCGTCCAGCCAGGACCAGCCAGATCCGTCCAGCCAGGACCAGCCAGAGCCGTCCAGCCAGGACCAGCCAGAGCCGTCCAGCCAGGACCAGCCAGAGCCGTCCAGCCAGGACCAGCCAGAGACGTCCAGCCAGGACCAGCCAGAGCCAGCCAGCCAGGATCCGCCAGGGCCGCCAGCCGGCCAGGAGCTGCCAGAGCCAGCCGGCCATGAGCAGCCAGAGCCGCCAGCCAGCCATGAGCAGCCAGAGCCGCCAGCCAGCCATGAGCAGCCAGAGCCGCCAGCCAGCCATGAGCAGCCAGAGCCGTCCAGCCAGCCATGAGCAGCCAGAGCCGTCCAGCCAGAACCAGCCAGAGCCGTCCAGCCAGGACCAGCCAGAGACGTCCAGCCAGGACCAGCCAGAGCCAGCCAGCCAGGATCCGCCAGGGCCGCCAGCCGGCCAGGAGCAGCCAGAGCCGCCAGCCAGCCATGAGCAGCCAGAGCCGCCAGCCAGCCATGAGCAGCCAGAGCCGTCCAGCCAGGACCAGCCAGAGCCGTCCAGCCAGAACCAGCCAGAGCCGTCCAGCCAGGACCAGCCAGAGCCGTCCAGCCAGGATCCGTCCCTCAGTCCGGTGCTGCCCCTCAGTCCGGTGTTGCCCCTCATTCCGGGGTTGCCCCTCAGTCCGGTGCTGCCCCTCAGTCCGGTGCTGCCCCTCAGTCCGGTGCTGCCCCTTAATCTAGTGGGGTTAATTTGGAGGAAGAGGGGATTGACTATGGTGGGGTGGGGACCACGACCAGCGCCAGAGCCGCCACCGTGGACAGACGCCCACCCAGACCCTCCCCTAGAGTTTATGCTGGTGCGCCCGGAGTTCGCACCTTAAGGGGGGGGGGGGGTTATGTCACGTTCCTGACCTGTTTTCTTTTGTCTTGTATTTATTTAGTTGGTCAGGGCGTGAGTTGGGTGGGTTTGTCTATGTGTGATTTTCTATGTTGGGATTTTGTGTTCGGCCTGGTATGATTCTCAATCAGAGTCAGCTGTCAATCGTTGTCCCTGATTGAGAATCATACTTAGGAAGCCTGGGTTTCACATGTGTCTTGTGGGTGTTTGTTCCTGTGTCAGTGTTTGTGCCACACAGGACTGTTTCGGTTTTGTCACGTTTGTTGGTTGTTTTGTATTTTGAAGTGTTTTGTTGACTTTCATTAAATAATGAACACTAACCACTCTGCGTTTTGGTCCTCTCCTTCTGTCAGCGATGACAGCCGTTACATGTGGACTAATCTCAACAGAAGACCACTTAGGAGGTATGAACATATCTGACAGATGTTGATTTTGGAGTATAATGTCCATTTAAAATTCAAGCAGGTCTGTTCACATGTCTGTTCAGGGTAGTTGAGAAAGTGTGAGAACATTACAGCGGCTGTAGTCACATCACTGGAGTGGAACATACTGTGAAGTAGTGTAATTGTTCCTCTAACATCCAGAGATACCAACCAACAAAGCTAACCCACTCTATACTACACTGTTGCACAACAAAGAAGTCTGAATGTCTATCTACTCTCTCACTTTCGCTGTGGACTCGTGTCAACCTATTGGATTATCAGATAGCGAGGCCTACATCATTTAAGATAATCGATGACAGGTTGGTTTTGTTTCCACTGGAGGAGATGTGCACCAGAGAGAGAGAGAGAGAGAGAGAGAGAGAGAGAGAGAGAGAGAGAGAGAGAGAGAGAGAGAGAGAGAGAGAGAGAGAGAGAGAGAGAGAGAGAGAGAGAGAGAGAGAGAGAGAGAGAGAGAGAGAGAGAGAGAGAGAGAGAGAGAGAGAGAGAGAGAGAGAGAGAGAGAGAGAGAGAGAGAGAGAGAGAGAGAGAGAGAGAGAGAGAGAGAGAGAGAGAGAGAGAGAGAGAGGCATAGACAATGAAGAAATTGAGGACCCACAACTGTATCCAGCTGACCAGTCCACTGTCCCCAGGAGAACTATCTATCCCCAGGAGAACTATCTATCCCCAGGAGAACTATCTATCCCCAGGAGAGCTATCTATCCCCAGGAGAACTATCTATCCCCAGGAGAACTATCTATCCCCAGGAGAACTATCTATCCCCAGGAGAACTATCTATCCCCAGGAGAACTATCTATCCCCAGGAGAACTATCTATCCCCAGGAGAACTATCTATCCCCAGGAGAAATAGCTGTTCACACACCTCTCAGCCTCTTTCTGGGTCCTAGGCAAACCAGCCAAAGCTACTGCCTGATGAATTTTGAAAGAATACATTTGAAACTGAGCATCATGAAAACCATAGCTTACTCTAGTCCCTGTACTTTTCACATATTGTAACGGTATAATTTACACTCCCTGGGCAGCTGATTCAATCAAATCATAATGTATTTTCTCAACTGCTACACACTGAAATCACAACTCATGCCACAGCAACTACAGCCATAGCTGTCAGTTCAATTAGATGTATCCACCAGCTTAAAAGCCTAATATTCACACGCTGGAATGCATGTTTAGTCCTACAGTAACTCCAGGGTTGCACATTTTTGTTCCAGCCCAACACTATCACACCTAGAGTTCACTCAGGACGTGCTAGTGCTGGGCTGGAACACAAATGTGCCATTCTGGGGGGTTTACTTTAATACGTACTGAATAACACGTGTCAAACTCATTCCACGGAGGAGTTTCTGCGGGGTTTCGCTCCTCCCTTGTACTTCATTGATGAATTAAGGTCACTAATAAGTAAGGAACTGCCTTCGCCTGGTTGTCTAGGGTTTCATTGAAATGAAAAAACAAAATCCAGCCAACACTAGGCCTTCCATGGCACGAGTTTGACACCACTGCCTTTAAAGAATCACCCTCTACACCAGGTCTGTTCAACGCAGGACCTGGAGTGCCGAAACACTTCACATTTTTGTTTCTACCTGGTAGTAAATTGCACTCACCTGGTGTCTCAGGTCTGAATTAGTCCCTGATTAAAAGGAGAGGATGAAAACCAGAAGTGTTTCGGCCCTCCAGTACCGACATTCAACAGCCCTACTTAACACGGTGAGAGGGGCATGATCCCATTTCAAAGCAGAACTTTAAACTCTTATTAGGGAAGAAGGAGTGTGAGGGAAACAAATAGAGCTAGCAGTAGAAGAAGAAGAGGAAGGAGTGTGAGGGAAACAGAGGGGCTAGCGGTAGAAGAAGAAGAAGGAGTGTGAGGGAAACAGACAGAGCTAGCTGTCTGTCTCTGTCTGTCTGTCTGTCTGTCTGTCTGTCTGTCTGACTCATCCTGCTATCCATCAGTCTGTCCTTTCCTTTACATCCTGCAAACGCACACACACACACACGCACACTTCCTGAATCAAAGGTCCAGTCACAGGGCCCAAACATGGGCATGGGGAATCCTTTCAACCCTTCCTCAAAGGCTCTGGCCACAGCCAGTGTCCATTAGGACTGATACTGACACATACACACAAGGACACACACACACAAACACACAAACACACACACACACCATTTCAGAGCATTCATAAGGATGGTCATTGTGAATACATCAGAGGGGGTAATTGGTTCAGATGTATAAAAGAACACGGGAAGATTCCAGTAATTGGAGTCACACTAAAAAGGACATCCTTCAAGGAGGTCGAATACACAAAGGAAAGAGATGGCAGTGGTGATGTAAGAAGTGACATACACTTGGATACAAATTTGATATTCTCAGGCATCCAAGCACATAAGTGTAAGGACACTCAAGACACACACACACTGACACACCCGCACACCCACAAACAGCCCCCCTCAAGGACCCCTCCCACCCCCTTCTCACTCTCTGGTTCATGAAATAGAACGGGTCGAAGTCCTCCAGTGGGACGCCCACCAGGCCGTTGGGGATGTCGCCGAAGATGCGCGGCAGCTGTTTGCCGGCCTCCAGGTCGGCCCGGGGCCTGGGCAGCTCCACATCTCCCAGGTCCTCCTGGTAGTGCTTGGTGCGCCGGGCCTCTTCCTCGGCGATCCGCTGCTCCACGGCAGCCAGGGACTCCCGGGTAAACCGGTGCAAGCTGTCAGGACCCGGTGGTAGCAGCAAGGTGGCCATCTTCTCATCCTGAGTCTCCTGTCCTAGGGATGACTTCACCAGCTACCAAGAGGGGAGGGAAAGAGAGAGAGTTCGGAGGGGGAGATAGAGAGAGATCGGGAGACGTAAAAGGTTAATCAACAGAGCAGTCACACATGGGAGGGTTATCACACATGGGAGGGTTATCACACATGGGAGGGTTATCACACATGGGAGGGTTATCACACATGGGAGGGTTATCACACATGGGAGGGTTATCACACATGGGAGGGTTATCACACATGGGAGGGTTATCACACATGGGAGGGTTATCACACATGGGAGGGTTATCACACATGGGAGGGTTATCACACATGGGAGGGTTATCACACATGGGAGGGTTATCACACATGGGAGGGTTATCACACATGGGAGGGTTATCACACATGGGAGGGTTATCACACATGGGAGGGTTATCACACATGGGAGGGTTATCACACATGGGAGGGTTATCACACATGGGAGGGTTATCACACATGGGAGGGTTATCACACATGGGAGGGTTATCACACATGGGAGGGTTATCACACATGGGAGGGTTATCACACATGGGAGGGTTATCACACATGGGAGGGTTATCACACATGGGAGGGTTATCACACATGGGAGGGTTATCACACATGGGAGGGTTATCACACATGGGAGGGTTATCACACATGGGAGGGTTATCACACATGGGAGGGTTATCAGAAGAGGGTTATGCCTCTTCTGTCCTCAAAATAGATGGTGGCGCTATTGTGTTACATGGTGTGTGTGTGTGTGTGTGTGTGTGTGTGTGTGTGTGTGTGTGTGTGTGTGTGTGTGTGTGTGTGTGTGTGTGTTAGTGTGTGTGTGTGTGTGTGTGTGTGTGTGTGTGTGTGTGTGTGTGTATTGGGGGGAGTTATTGTGTGTGTGTGTGTGTGTGTGTGTGTGTGTGTGTGTGTGTGTGTGTGTGTGTGTGTGTGTGTGTGTGTGTGTGTGTGTGTGTGTGTGTGTGTGTGTGTGTGTGTGTGTGTTAGTGTGTGTCCACACTTCCACGTGCAAACAGACTAGGCCATCTGTTTTCTATTCTAATTGAATGATTGGACAATTCTCATTTTTCATCCGTTCATGCGTTTCTTCATGGTGTTCAACTTGTGAGATTCCACATCAAAAGAACACCTGATGAGCCATTTACCAGTGTACAACAGACTTTTGAAATCATTCTACAAATACTTTAGCTGGGCTTGATTGAGCTTGCCTGGTAGCTGGCGCATTAGACCAACAGAATGGTCACAATTGCAAACTCCACCCATGTGTCATTCCAGACAGCCTAAAGCTTTTGGGGGGGGGGGGGGGGGTAGTAGCAACCCAGGTCCAAAATCATAGTCACTTATACAGTCCCTCAATCAGGTAGCAGTCTGCTCACTGAAAGATACAAGATCTAATAATCCTCTTAGCCAATCAGTAAAAGGCCCCACCTGATGGCCATCTTAGGACAGCCTCAGATTCATAAGTAGTTGGTGTCAATTCTGTGCTTTTAAGATGACAACTTAATGGAAAAATACTGACTGACATTTCCTACGAGTACCCTCTTCATGAAATGCATTGTAACACATATATCATGTCTTATGAGCTACAGTATGTAATGTATATAATACATATATACATATCAATATATATAATGTACAACCTGGCCGCTATTATACAACGGGTGGTTCTAATCCTGAATGATGATTAGTTAAAACAACATTCCAGACGGTGTCTATTCCACAAGTTACCACCGGCCATGTAAATGTCTTTAATGTCTATGACATTAAAATGCCTATTTACTCTGTTCCATCTGACTGCGCAATCCACTGTCTCATCAGCCCAGCCAGGCAATTTATAAACTTGATCTAAACTATAAAAAGCATCTAGACATTATTTCACATTTCTTTTAGAGTAACATTTACTTTTCAACAGCAGAGATTTGTATAAACCTTGCAGTCTGTCTCTCCGACATTTACAACATTGTTCCAATATTCAAATTCGATCTCCAGATGTCCCATAGTAATGAACATGCCGGGAGTTGGGATGAGACAGACAGGCAGGCCGCTTTTCTCAGCCAGTTGAAATCATGAATCAGCATAATTTTTATGGATATATACAAATAATTATCTATAGAAAACAGGTCGAACGAAACAAAGTGCAGATAGTTTACTCTATTTCCAGCTTCAGTTTGAAGGGATTGTGTTAGCTGTGTTGTTGGCTAGCTCCTCTGAACAACAGTGTCCTGACGAGAGAGCACATTTTCTACGCCAGGTGGAATTGCGCATCAATAGCTCATTGTTATGGATTTATCCAAATTAAGGTCACTAGAAAACAGCTTAAATGCAAATGAGCTCCTTTGCTGTTATTCTGGCTGCACTGTTTGGCATGACTGTAAATTAGCCATAGTTGGCTAGCTAGCAAGCAAGGGATATTAACGTTGCCAGCCAGTAAGGCAATGGAACACTTAGAACGAACGACTGAGTTGCGTCCATAGATACAGAAAAAAAAGAATGAACGACTGAGTCGTCTCTGTCAACCGAACTGATAGAACGAACAACCAGCCGGCATGGGTAGGGACCCTAGATTCGTGTCGGGACATATTCTGTGGAAGGATGAAATGGTATGAAAAAT
The DNA here is from genome assembly GCF_029448725.1 of Salvelinus fontinalis. Taxonomy (NCBI): domain Eukaryota; kingdom Metazoa; phylum Chordata; class Actinopteri; order Salmoniformes; family Salmonidae; genus Salvelinus; species Salvelinus fontinalis. Next base: position 28,707,473 of record NC_074689.1, read on the forward strand.
TTATCAAAATAATGTTTTTAATGAAAATATGTAAATCATGATTTGAATATGTTGGTAACCCATTGCATAAAATTGATAATGCCCTCGAAGCCGGTGATCAGAGGATAAATTGGCACAGTTTGCCAACAACATTTGTGCCAATATACAGTTGAAGTCGGAAGTTTACATACACTAAGTTTGAAGTCATTAAAACTAGTTTTTCAACCACTCCACAGATGTCTTGTTAACAAACTATAGTTTTGGCAAGTCGTTAAGACATCTACTTTGGGCATGGCACAAGTAATTTTTCCAACAATTGTTTACAGACAGATTATTTCACTTATAACTCACAGTATCACAATTCCTGTGAGTCAGAAGTTTACATACACTAATTTGACTGTGCCTTTAAACAGCTTGGAAAATTTCATAAAATAATGTCATGGTTTTAGAAGCTTCTGATAGGCTAAATGACACCATTTTAGTCAATTGGAGGTGTAACTGTGGATGCATTTCAAGGCCTACCTTCAAACTCAGTGTCTCTTTGCTTGACATCATGGGAAAATCTAAGGAAATCAGCCAAGACCAAAAATTGTAGACCTCCACAAGTCTGGTTCATCTTTGGGAGTAATTTCCAAACCCCTGAAGGTACCACGTTCATCTGTACAAACAATAGTACGCAAGTAAAAACACCATGGGACCACGCAGTTATCATACCGCTCAGGAAGGAGATGCGTTCTGTCTCCTAGAGATTAACGTACTTTGGTGCAAAAAGTGCAAATAAATCCCAGAACAATATCAAAGGACCTTGTGAAGATGCTGGAGGAAACATGTACAAAAGTATCTATATCCACAGTAAAACAAGTCCTATATCGACAGCAACAAAGAAGCCACTGCTCCAAAACCACCATAAAAAAGCCAGACTACGGTTTGAAACTGCACATGGGGACAAAGATCATACTTTTTTGAGAAATGTCCTCTGGTCTGATGAAACAAAAATAGAACTGTTTGGCCATAATGACCATTGTTATGTTTGGAGGAAAAAGGGGGATGCTTGCAAGCTGAAGAACACCATCCCAACTGTGAAGCACAGGGGTGGCAGCATCATGTTGTGGGGGTGCTTTACTGCAGGAGGGACTGGTGCACTTCACAAAATAGATGGCATCATGAGGAAGGAAAATGATGTGGATATATTGAAGCAATATCTCAAGACATCTCAAGACATACCCCAACCAGAAGCCATGGATTACAGGCAACATTCGTACTGAGCTAAAGGGTAGAGCTGCCGCTTTCAAGATGCGGGACTCTAAACCGGAAGCTTACAAGAAATCCCACTATGCCCTGCGATGAACCATTTAACAGGCAAAGCGTCAATACAGGGCTAAGATTGAATCAAACTACACCGGCTCCGACGCTCGTCGGATGTGGCAAGGCTTGCAAACTATTACAGACTACAAAGGGAAGCACAGCCGCGAGTTGCCGAGTGACATGAGCCTACCAGACGCGCTAAATCACTTCTATGCTCGCTTCGAGGCAAGCAACACTGAGGCATGCATGAGAGCATCAGCTGTTCCGGACGACTGTGTGATCATGCTCTCCGTAGACGATGTGAGTAAGACCTTTAAACAGGTCAACATACACAAGGCTGCGGGGCCAGATGGATTACCAAGATGTATGCTCCGGGCATGTGCTGACCAACTGGCAGGTGTCTTCACTGACATTTTCAACATGTCCCTGATTGAGTCTGTAATACCAACATGCTTCAAGCAGACCACCATAGTCCCTGTGCCCAATAACACAAAGGCAACATGCCTAAATGACTACAGACCCGTAGCACTCACGTCTGTAGCCATGAAGTGCTTTGAAAGGCTGGTAATGGATCACATCAACACCATTATCCCAGAAATCCTAGACCCACTCCAGTTTGCATACCGCCCAAACAGATCCACAGATGATGCAATCTCTATTGCACTCCACACTGCCCTTTCCCACCTGGACAAAAGGAACACCTATGTGAGAATGCTATTCATTGACTACAGCTCAGCGTTCAACACCATAGTACCCTCAAAGCTCATCACTAAGCTAAGGAACCTGGGACTAAACACCTCCCTCTGCAACTGGATCCTGGACTTCCTGACGGGTCGCCCCCAGGTGGTGAGGGTAGGTAGCAACACATCTGCCACACTGATCCTCAACACTGGAGCTCCCCAGGGGTGCGTGCTCAGTCCCCTCCTGTACTCCCTATTCACCCATGACTGCATGGCCAGGCACGAGTCCAACACCATCATTAACTTTGCAGACGACACAACAGTGGTAGGCCTGATCACCGACAACGACGAGACAGCCTATAGGGAGGAGGTCAGAGACCTGGCTGGGTGTTGCCAGAATAACAACCTATCCCTCAACGTAACCAAGACTAAGGAGATGATTGTGGACTACAGGAAAAGGAGCACCGAGCACGTCCCCATTCTCATCGACAGGGCTGTAGTGGAGCAGGTTGAGAACTTCAAATTCCTTGGTGTCCACATCAAAAACCAACTAGAATGGTCCAAACACACCAAGACAGTCGTGAAGAGGGCACGCCAAAGCCTATTCCAATGCAGGAAACTAAAAAGATTTGGCATGGGTCCTGAGATCCTCAAAAGGTTCTACAGCTGCAACATCGAGAGCATCCTGACTGGTTGCATCACTGCCTGGTACGGAAATTGCTCGGCCTCTGACCGCAAGGCACTTCAGAAGGTAGTGCGTACGGCCCAATACATCACTGGGGCAAAGCTGCCTGCCATCCAGAACCTTTACACCAGGCGGTGTCAGAGGAAGGCCCTAAGAATTGTCAAAAACCCCAGCCACCCCAGTCATAGACTGTTCTCTCTACTACCGCATGGCAAGCGGTACCGGAGTGCCAAGTCTAGGACAAAAAGGCTTCTCAACAGTTTTTACCCCCAAGCCATAAGACTTCTGAACAGGTAACCAATGGTTACCCGGACTATCTACATTGTGTGCCCCCCAACCCCTCTTTTACACTGCTGCTACTCTCTGTTTATCTTATATGCATAGTCACTTTAACCATACATCCATGTACATACTACCTCAATTGGCCCGACCAACCAGTGCTACCGCACATTGGCTAACTGGGCTATCTGCATTGTGTCCCACCTGCCACCAACCCCTCCTTTTACGCTACTGCTACTCTCTGTTCATCACATACGCATAGTCATATACGCATAGTTAACCATACCTACATGTACATACTACCTCAATAAGCCTGACTAACTGTATATAGCCTTGATACTCTAATTTTCAAATGTTTTTTACTGTTGTTTTATTTCTTTACTTACCTACACACACACACACACACACACACACACACACACACACACACACACACACACACACACACACACACACACACACACACACACACCTTTTTTCGCACTGTTGGTTAGAGCCTGTAAGTATGCATTTCTCTGTAAGGTCTACACCTGTTGTATTCGGCGCACGTGACAATTAAACTTTGATTTGATTTGATCAGTCAGGAAGTTAAAGCAAACGAGTCTTCCAAATGGAAAATAACCCCAAGCATACTTTCAAAGTTGAGGCAAAATGGCTTAAGGACAACAAAGTCAAGGTATTTGAGTGGCCATCACAAAGCCCTGATCTCAATCCTATAGAACATTTGTGGGCAGAACTGAAAAAGCATGTGCGAGCAAGGAGGCCTACAAACCTGACTCAGTTACACCAGCTCTGTCAGGAGGAATGGGCCAAAATTCACCCAACTTATTGTAGGAAGCTTGTGGAAGGCTACCCGAAATGTTTGACCCAATTTTAACAATTTATAGGCAATGCTACCAAATACTAATTGAGTGTATGTAAACTTCTGACCCACTGGGAATGTGATGAAAGAAATAAAAGCTTAAATAAAATAATTCTCTCTACTATTATTTTGACATTTCACATTCTTAAAATAAAGAACCGACCTAACCGACCTAAGACAGGGAATTTTTACTAGGATTATAAATGTCAGGAATTGTGAAAAACTGAGTTTAAATATATTTGGATAAGGTGTATGTAAACTTCCAACTTTAACTGTATCCTCCAAACACCACCTTCTCTGGCATTATCACTTAAATATATGCTCATAAAGTGTTACTCAATATTCGTCTTCAGAATCACTTTCTGGGACAATACACCCATTAAAATAGTCCTCAAATGCAGTATTTCAATGAGAGTCCACCACACAATAAGATATTATACATGTTATACAATATCTCAGGCCTGACCCGCATTAAAGCTTATGGTAAAAGTATCCTGTCCTGTTTTGCAGCTTTATAAACGGGTTAAATCAATCTGTGTTTGACTCCTTGGCCTTTGTGTCTTTTATTTGTACACAGTTTTAGTTGTTCACCGCAACCGGGCAGCCTGCACTGTATAAACCCCTGACGCAACGGACATTGTGCAGGGCTGAACAAAACGGCAGTACGCTTGGGTTGATTTTCACCCCCTTGCAGCATAATCTTAACCAACGTCACGTCTGCCTTTGCTTTGGCAGAATCCTGCCTCTCTCATCTGTCCATGTTTTCACATCAAGCTCGGGTTATTCCCATGTTCCTTTTTGACCCCTTACGTATAGTCTGTATAATTATCGTAGTAACCATCAGTCCAGGAGTCATGTGTAACATGAATATAATCAACATGTTCAGTGCTTGTATTATAGATATTTGGGGAAATATAAAGATAATTCAATGAGTGCTTGAGTTATTAACGTGTTGTTGTGTTTGCATTTGCTGTGTACATCCATGGGAAAGCATGGTGGGTAATTCAATGGACACCTCTGCTTATAATGCATTGTTGTTATGGAGGCCAGAGATGCTGTCTGAAAAGACACCTAATGGAGCTAAGAGAATAAGCACCGCAGACTTGGATATCCTGATAACACATCACCACTGTTGCAGAATGACTGTACTGTACTGCATTTATTTTGTCCTGTCTTTTGTCTATAGGTATTTGTTTAATAGGCCTACTACGGTATAGGCAGTTTTGACCTTGTATGTGTGATTGTGTGCATGCGGTCATCACTGACTCTAACATCACGACGTGTGGCCAAGCAGACAGGAGAACCAGGCACCAAAACGGAAGAAAACACACTGAATCAGCGAGGGACAACTTGGACTTGTCCAATTACAAACGCTGATTTTTCATTTATCCGTTGCCAAAACATTTTTTTTCAAAAGTGCCCTAATGAACACCACCCAGATAGTATGGTGCTGTGTGTCCAAATACCGTAATGTATTAATTACATTGACTGTCACTAGGGCCTGGTGGTCAGAGCTGTCCCCCGTTCTCAACACATCAGTGACCTGTTAACCCCCCCGCTACACGGTCAGAGAACAGTAACAGGTAAGATGGCACCGACAGACATGGCAGCTCTGCTTCTAACTCCTATTTAAAAAAATATTTTCGCTATACCAGCAATAACATCTGCTAAATATGTGTATGTGACCAATAACATCTGCTAATATGTGGTGACCAATAACATCTGCTAAATATGTGTATGTGACCAATAACATCTGCTAAATATGTGTATGTGACCAATAACATCTTTTAAATATGTATATGTGACCAATAACATCTGCTAAATATGTGTATGTGACCAATAACATCTGCTAAATATGTGTATGTGACCAATAACATCTGCTAAATATGTGTATGTGACCAATAACATCTTTTAAATATGTATATGTGACCAATAACATCTGCTAAATATCTGTATGAGACCAATAACATCTGCTAAATATGTGGTGACCAATAACATCTGCTAAATATGTGTATGTGACCAATAACATCTGCTAAATATGTGTATGAGACCAATAACATCTGCTAAATATGTGTATGTGACCAATAACATGTAGTCTAACACCCTGTTGTCTAGTGACCTGTACTCCAACACCCTATAGTCTAACACTCTATAGTCTAACACCCTGTAGTCTAACACCCTGTAGTCTAGCACCCTGTAGTCTAACACTCTATAGTCTAACACCCTGTAGTCTAGCACCCTGTAGTCTAGCACCCTGTAGTCAAGTGACCTGTAGTCTAACACCCTGTAGTCTAGCATCTTGTAGTCTAACACCCTGTAGTCAAGCACCCTGTAGTCCAGCACAATGTAGTCTAGCACCCTGTAGTCTAGCACCCTGTAGTCTAGCACCCTGTAGTCTAACACCCTGTAGTCTAACACCCTGTAGTCTAACACCCTGTAGTCTAGCACCCTGTAGTCTAACACCCTGTAGTCTAACACCCTGTAGTCAAGTGACCTGTAGTCTAACACCCTGTAGTCAAGCACCCTGTAGTCCAGCACAATGTAGTCTAGCACCCTGTAGTCTAACACCCTGTAGTCTAACACCCTGTTGTCTAGCACCCTGTAGTCTAACACCCTGTAGTCTAGCACCATGTAGTCTAACACCGTAGTCTAGTACCCTGTAGTCTAACACCCTGTAGTCTAACACCATGTAGTCTAACACACTGTAGTCTAACACCATGTAGTCTAACACCCTGTAGTCTAGCACCCTGTAGTCTAACACCCTGTAGTCTAACACCCTGTAGTCTAGCACCCTGTAGTCTAGCACCCTGTAGTCAAGTGACCTGTAGTCTAACACCCTGTAGTCTAGCACCCTGTAGTCTAACACCCTGTAGTCTAGTGACCTGTAGTCTAACACCCTGTAGTCTAACACCCTGTAGTCAAGTGACCTGTAGTCTAACACCCTGTAGTCTAGTGACCTGTAGTCTAACACCCTGTAGTCTAACACCCTGTAGTCAAGTGACCTGTAGTCTAACACCCTGTAGTCTAACACCCTGTAGTCTAACACCCTGTAGTCTAACACCCTGTAGTCTAGTGACCTGTAGTCTAATGACCTGTAGTCTAACACCCTGTAGTCTAACACCCTGTAGTCTAACACCCTGTAGTCTAACACCCTGTAGTCTAATGACCTGTAGTCTAACATCCTGTAGTCTAACACCCTGTAGTCTAACACCCTGTAGTCTAACACCCTGTAGTCTAGCACCCTGTAGTCAAGTGACCTGTAGTCTAACACCCTGTAGTCTAACACCCTGTAGTCTAACACCCTGTAGTCTAGTGACCTGTAGTCTAATGACCTGTAGTCTAACACCTTGTAGTCTAACACCCTGTAGTCAAGTGACCTGTAGTCTAACACCCTGTAGTCAAGTGACCTGTAGTCTAACACCCTGTAGTCTAACACCCTGTAGTCTAACACAATGTAGTCTAGCACCGTGTAGTCTAACACCCTGTAGTCTAGCACCCTGTAGTCTAACACCCTGTAGTCTAACACCCTGTAGTCTAACACAATGTAGTCTAACACCCTGTAGTCTAACACAATATAGTCTAGCACCCTGTAGTCTAACACCCTGTAGTCTAACACCCTGTAGTCTAGCACCCTGTAGTCTAGCACCCTGTTGTCTAGCACCCTGTAGTCTAGCACCCTGTAGTCTAACACCCTGTAGTCTAACACCCTGTAGTCTAACACCCTGTAGTCAAGTGACCTGTAGTCTAACACCCTGTAGTCTAACACCCTGTAGTCTAGCACCCTGTAGTCTAGCACCCTGTAGTCTAGCACCCTGTAGTCTAGCACCCTGTAGTCTAGCACCCTGTAGTCTAACACCCTGTAGTCTACCACCCTGTAGTCTAGCACCCTGTGGTCTAATGACCTGTAGTCTAATGACCTGTAGTCTAATGACCTGTAGTCTAGCACCCTGTAGTCTAACACCCTGTAGTCTAACACCCTGTAGTCTAGCACCCTGTATTCATACACCCTGTAGTCTAGCACCCTGTAGTCTAGCACCCTGTAGTCTAGCACCCTGTAGTCCAGCACAATGTAGTCTAGCACCCTGTAGTCTAGCACCCTGTAGTCTAACACACTATAGTCTAACACACTGTAGTCTAACACACTGTAGTCTAACACCCTGTAGTCTAACACCCTGTAGTCTAACACCCTGTAGTCTAACACCCTGTAGTCTAGCACCCTGTAGTCTAACACCCTGTAGTCTAGCACCCTGTAGTCTAACACCCTGTAGTCCAGCACAATGTAGTCTAGTGACATGTAGTCTAATGACCTGTAGTCTAACACCCTGTAGTCTAACACCCTGTAGTCTAACACCCTGTAGTCTAACACCCTGTAGTCTAACACCCTGTGGTCTAGCACCCTGTGGTCTAACACCCTGTAGTCTAGCACCCTGTAGTCTAGCACCCTGTGGTCTAACACCCTGTAGTCTAGCACCCTGTAGTCTAGCACCCTGTAGTCTAGCACCCTGTAGTCTAACACCCTGTAGTCTAACACCCTGTAGTCTAACACCCTGTAGTCGAACACCCTGTAGTCTAACACCCTGTAGTCTAGCACCCTGTAGTCCAGCACAATGTAGTCTAGTGACATGTAGTCTAATGACCTGTAGTCTAACACCCTGTAGTCTAACACCCTGTAGTCTAACACCCTGTAGTCTAACACCCTGTAGTCTAGCACCCTGTAGTCTAACACCCTGTAGTCTAACACCCTGTAGTCTAGCACCCTGTAGTCTAACACCCTGTAGTCTAGCACCCTGTAGTCTAACACCCTGTAGTCTAACACCCTGTAGTCTAACACCCTGTAGTCTAGCACCCTGTAGTCTAGCACCCTGTAGTCTAACACCCTGTAGTCTAGTGACCTGTAGTCTAACACCCTGTAGGCTAGCACCCTGTAGTCTAACACCCTGTAGTCTAACACCCTGTAGTCCAGCACAATGTAGTCTAGTGACATGTAGTCTAACACCCTGTAGTCCAGCACAATGTAGTCTAGTGACATGTAGTCTAACACCCTGTAGTCTAACACCCTGTAGTCTAACACCCTGTAGTCTAACACCCTGTAGTCTAACACCCTGTAGTCTAGCACCCTGTAGTCTAACACCCTGTAGTCTAACACCCTGTAGTCTAACACCGTGTAGTCTAGCACCCTGTAGTCTAACACCCTGTAGTCTAACACCCTGTAGTCTAGCACCCTGTGGTCTAACACCCTGTAGTCTAGCACCCTGTAGTCTAGCACCCTGTGGTCTAACACCCTGTAGTCTAGCACCCTGTAGTCTAGCACCCTGTAGTCTAACACCCTGTAGTCTAACACCCTGTAGTCTAACACCCTGTAGTCTAACACCCTGTAGTCTAGCACCCTGTAGTCTAGCACCCTGTAGTCCAGCACAATGTAGTCTAGTGACATGTAGTCTAATGACCTGTAGTCTAACACCCTGTAGTCTAACACCCTGTAGTCTAACACCCTGTAGTCTAGCACCCTGTAGTCTAGCACCCTGTAGTCTAACACCCTGTAGTCTAACACCCTGTAGTCTAACACCCTGTAGTCTAGCACCCTGTAGTCTAGCACCCTGTAGTCTAACACCCTGTAGTCTAGTGACCTGTAGTCTAACACCCTGTAGACTAGCACCCTGTAGTCTAACACCCTGTAGTCTAACACCCTGTAGTCCAGCACAATGTAGTCTAGTGACATGTAGTCTAACACCCTGTAGTCCAGCACAATGTAGTCTAGTGACATGTAGTCTAACACCCTGTAGTCTAACACCCTGTAGTCTAACACCCTGTAGTCTAGCACCCTGTAGTCTAACACCCTGTAGTCTAACACCCTGTAGTCTAACACCCTGTAGTCTAACACCCTGTAGTCTAGCACCCTGTAGTCTAGCACCCTGTAGTCTAACACCCTGTAGTCTAGCACCCTGTGGTCTAACACCCTGTAGTCTAGCACCCTGTAGTCTAGCACCCTGTAGTCTAGCACCCTGTAGTCTAGCACCCTGTAGTCTAGCACCCTGTAGTCTAACACCCTGTAGTCTAACACCCTGTAGTCTAACACCCTGTAGTCTAGCACCCTGTAGTCTAGCACCCTGTAGTCTAGCACCCTGTAGTCTAACACCCTGTAGTCTACCACCCTGTAGTCTAGCACCCTGTGGTCTAATGACCTGTAGTCTAATGACCTGTAGTCTAATGACCTGTAGTCTAGCACCCTGTAGTCTAACACCCTGTAGTCTAACACCCTGTAGTCTAGCACCCTGTAGTCATACACCCTGTAGTCTAGCACCCTGTAGTCTAGCACCCTGTAGTCTAGCACCCTGTAGTCCAGCACAATGTAGTCTAGCACCCTGTAGTCTAGCACCCTGTAGTCTAACACACTATAGTCTAACACACTGTAGTCTAACACCCTGTAGTCTAACACACTGTAGTCTAACACCCTGTAGTCTAACACCCTGTAGTCTAACACCCTGTAGTCCAGCACAATGTAGTCTAGTGACATGTAGTCTAATGACCTGTAGTCTAACACCCTGTAGTCTAACACCCTGTAGTCTAACACCCTGTAGTCTAACTCCCTGTAGTCTAGCACCCTGTAGTCTAGCACCCTGTAGTCTAACACCCTGTAGTCTAACACCCTGTAATCTAACACCCTGTAGTCTAACACCCTGTAGTCTAGCACCCTGTAGTCTAGCACCCTGTAGTCTAACACCCTGTAGTCTAGTGACCTGTAGTCTAACACCCTGTAGTCTAGCACCCTGTAGTCTAACACCCTGTAGTCTAACACCCTGTAGTCCAGCACAATGTAGTCTAGTGACATGTAGTCTAACACCCTGTAGTCCAGCACAATGTAGTCTAGTGACATGTAGTCTAACACCCTGTAGTCTAACACCCTGTAGTCTAGCACCCTGTAGTCTAACACCCTGTAGTCTAACACCCTGTAGTCTAACACCCTGTAGTCTAGCACCCTGTAGTCTAGCACCCTGTAGTCTAACACCCTGTAGTCTAGCACCCTGTGGTCTAACACCCTGTGGTCTAACACCCTGTAGTCTAACACCCTGTAGTCTAACACCCTGTAGTCTAGCACCCTGTAGTCTAACACCCTGTAGTCTAGCACCCTGTAGTCTAGTGACCTGTAGTCTAACACCCTGTAGTCTAGCACCCTGTAGTCTAGCACCCTGTAGTCTAACACCCTGTAGTCTAGCACCCTGTAGTCTAGCACCCTGTAGTCTAGCACCCCGTAGTCTAACACCCTGTAGTCTAACACCCTGTAGTCTAACACCCTGTAGTCTAACAACATGTAGTCAAGTGACCTGTAGTCAAGTGACCTGTAGTCTAACACCCTGTAGTCTAGCACCCTGTAGTCTAGCACCCTGTAGTCTAGCACCCTGTAGTCTAACACCCTGTAGTCTACCACCCTGTAGTCTAGCACCCTGTGGTCTAATGACCTGTAGTCTAATGACCTGTAGTCTAATGACCTGTAGTCTAGCACCCTGTAGTCTAACACCCTGTAGTCTAACACCCTGTAGTCTAGCACCCTGTAGTCATACACCCTGTAGTCTAGCACCCTGTAGTCTAGCACCCTGTAGTCCAGCACAATGTAGTCTAGCACCCTGTAGTCTAGCACCCTGTAGTCTAACACACTATAGTCTAACACACTGTAGTCTAACACCCTGTAGTCTAACACACTGTAGTCTAACACCCTGTAGTCTAACACCCTGTAGTCCAGCACAATGTAGTCTAGTGACATGTAGTCTAATGACCTCTAGTCTAACACCCTGTAGTCTAACACCCTGTAGTCTAACACCCTGTAGTCTAACACCCTGTAGTCTAGCACCCTGTAGTCTAACACCCTGTAGTCTAGCACCCTGTAGTCTAACACCCTGTAGTCCAGCACAATGTAGTCTAGTGACATGTAGTCTAATGACCTGTAGTCTAACACCCTGTAGTCTAACACCCTGTAGTCTAACACCCTGTAGTCTAACACCCTGTAGTCTAGCACCCTGTGGTCTAACACCCTGTAGTCTAGCACCCTGTAGTCTAGCACCCTGTGGTCTAACACCCTGTAGTCTAGCACCCTGTAGTCTAGCACCCTGTAGTCTAGCACCCTGTAGTCTAACACCCTGTAGTCTAACACCCTGTAGTCTAACACCCTGTAGTCGAACACCCTGTAGTCTAACACCCTGTAGTCTAGCACCCTGTAGTCCAGCACAATGTAGTCTAGTGACATGTAGTCTAATGACCTGTAGTCTAACACCCTGTAGTCTAACACCCTATAGTCTAACACCCTGTAGTCTAGCACCCTGTAGTCTAACACCCTGTAGTCTAACACCCTGTAGTCTAACACCCTGTAGTCTAGCACCCTGTAGTCTAGCACCCTGTAGTCTAACACCCTGTAGTCTAGTGACCTGTAGTCTAACACCCTGTAGTCTAGCACCCTGTAGTCTAACACCCTGTAGTCTAACACCCTGTAGTCCAGCACAATGTAGTCTAGTGACATGTAGTCTAACACCCTGTAGTCCAGCACAATGTAGTCTAGTGACATGTAGTCTAACACCCTGTAGTCTAACACCCTGTAGTCTAACACCCTGTAGTCTAACACCCTGTAGTCTAGCACCCTGTAGTCTAACACCCTGTAGTCTAACACCCTGTAGTCTAACACCGTGTAGTCTAGCACCCTGTAGTCTAACACCCTGTAGTCTAACACCCTGTAGTCTAGCACCCTGTGGTCTAACACCCTGTAGTCTAGCACCCTGTAGTCTAGCACCCTGTGGTCTAACACCCTGTAGTCTAGCACCCTGTAGTCTAGCACCCTGTAGTCTAGCACCCTGTAGTCTAACACCCTGTAGTCTAACACCCTGTAGTCTAACACCCTGTAGTCTAACACCCTGTAGTCTAGCACCCTGTAGTCTAGCACCCTGTAGTCCAGCACAATGTAGTCTAGTGACATGTAGTCTCATGACCTGTAGTCTAACACCCTGTAGTCTAACACCCTGTAGTCTAACAGCCTGTAGTCTAGCACCCTGTAGTCTAGCACCCTGTAGTCTAACACCCTGTAGTCTAACACCCTGTAGTCTAACACCCTGTAGTCTAGCAACCTGTAGTCTAGCACCCTGTAGTCTAACACCCTGTAGTCTAGTGACCTGTAGTCTAACACCCTGTAGTCTAGCACCCTGTAGTCTAACACCCTGTAGTCTAACACCCTGTAGTCCAGCACAATGTAGTCTAGTGACATGTAGTCTAACACCCTGTAGTCCAGCACAATGTAGTCTAGTGACATGTAGTCTAACACCCTGTAGTCTAGCACCCTGTAGTCTAACACCCTGTAGTCTAGCACCCTGTAGTCTAGTGACCTGTAGTCTAACACCCTGTAGTCTAGCACCCTGTAGTCTAACACCCTGTAGTCTAGCACCCTGTAGTCTAGCACCCTGTAGTCTAACACCCTGTAGTCTAGCACCCTGTAGTCTAACACCCTGTAGTCTAACACCCTGTTGTCTAGCACCCTGTAGTCTAGCACCCTGTAGTCTAACACCCTGTAGTCTAACACCCTGTAGTCTAGCACCCTGTAGTCTGACACCCTGTAGTCTAACACACTGTAGTCTAGCACCCTGTAGTCTAACACCCTGTAGTCTAGCACCCTGTAGTCTAACACCCTGTAGTCTAACACCCTGTAGTCTAACACCCTGTAGTCTAACACCCTGTAGTCTAGCACCCTGTAGTCTAGCACCCTGTAGTCTAACACCCTGTAGTCTAGCACCCTGTAGTCTAGCACCCTGTGGTCTAACATCCTGTAGTCTAACACCCTGTAGTCTAACACCCTGTAGTCTAGCACCCTGTAGTCTAACACCCTGTAGTCTAGCACCCTGTAGTCTAGTGACCTGTAGTCTAACACCCTGTAGTCTAGCACCCTGTAGTCTAACACCCTGTAGTCTAACACCCTGTAGTCTAGCACCCTGTAGTCTAACACCCTGTAGTCTAGCACCCTGTAGTCTAGCACCCTGTAGTCTAGCACCCTGTAGTCTAGCACCCTGTAGTCTAACACCCTGTAGTCTAACACCCTGTAGTCTAGCACCCTGTAGTCTAGCACCCTGTAGTCTAACACCCTGTAGTCTAACACCCTGTAGTCTAGCACCCTGTAGTCTAACACCCTGTAGTCTAGCACCCTGTAGTCTAACACCCTGTAGTCTAGCACCCTGTAGTCTAGTGACCTGTAGTCTAACACCCTGTAGTCTAGCACCCTGTAGTCTAGCACCCTGTAGTCTAACACCCTGTAGTCTAACACCCTGTAGTCTAGCACCCTGTAGTCTAGCACCCTGTAGTCTAACACCCTGTAGTTTAGCACCCTGTAGTCTAACACCCTGTAGTCTAACACCCTGTAGTCTAACACCCTGTAGTCTAACACCCTGTAGTCTAACACCCTGTAGTCTAACACCCTGTAGTCTAACACCCTGTAGTCTAGCACCCTGTAGTCTAGCACCCTGTAGTCTAACACCCTGTAGTCTAGCACCCTGAAGTCTAACACCCTGTAGTCTAACACCCTGTAGTCTAGCACCCTGTAGTCTAACACCCTGTAGTCTAACACCCTGTAGTCTAACACCCTGTAGTCTAGCACCCTGTAGTCTAACACCCTTTAGTCTAACACCCTGTAGTCTAGCACCCTGTAGTCTAGCACCCTGTAGTCTAACACCCTGTAGTCTAACACCCTGTAGTCTAGCACCCTGTAGTCTAGCACCCTGTAGTCTAACACCCTGTAGTTTAGCACCCTGTAGTCTAACACCCTGTAGTCTAACACCCTGTAGTCTAGCACCCTGTAGTCTAGCACCCTGTAGTCTAACACCCTGTAGTCTAGCACCCTGTAGTCTAACACCCTGTAGTCTAACACCCTGTAGTCTAACACCCTGTAGTCTAACACCCTGTAGTCTAACACCCTGTAGTCAAGCACCCTGTAGTCTAACACCCTGTAGTCAAGCACCCTGTAGTCTAACACCATGTAGTCTAACACCCTGTAGTCAGTATAGCTGGAGTTCATTGAATGTAAAGGCCAGCTCGACCAGCTTGACTGAGATTCCATTTAGGCAAATACAATTCCTTCCCAAAATAGGGTTGATCCACTGGAGTGCACTATATAAGTCACCAGGGGCATTGAACAAGTTAAATGGGGCTTGGATTCATTTCAAAGGCTCGCTGCCTGCCCCGCTCAGGTCCTTCAGCTGCAGCACATGAGCGCCTGCGTCTAAAGTGAAGTCCGAACAAAAGGGATATGGGGGAAATATAGGGTTTACCTGAGGATAGGAGCGCGTAACTTCCTGGCCAGATGTCGATGATTTAGAACAGCTTGCTCACTACACACAAACACACACACACACACACACACACACACAAACAAACAAGCAAAAACAACTGGGCAAGAGCAGAGAATATCACTAGGATGCTACTTTGCATTGTAAAACACATAGCAAAATAGGACTTTGCCACTTTCAGCACTATGATTTATATATGATGGGCAGATAAAGAGACAGGAGGGAAATAAAGAGTGAAAGCAGAGAGCCTATCAAGAAATAATTTCAAGTAGAGATCCCCAATGCCTATTTCTTCGCTCTGAAATACAACCCTCGCATTTTTTATATTTCTATACTTCTGATGATAATCAAAATGACGTCACTGTCACTGATGTTTTCTTTTTCTGGTAGGATTGACAAAAGTGAGCTAAAGACCTAAGTCCTGGTCAGGTTCCCTGGCATTGAAACTAATGGGATGAAAAGAGTAGGTTATTCAGTAAGTCACAACATGCAGATAGAAATATATTGTAAAGAACAAATGTCATTGTCTGCTGAGTAGAATTAGGAATCATGTCAGCGATATTTCTGTCTGAAATATTATGCACACCTCATTGACCACAGCTATTGTGCCATAACCCAGGAAAACCCCAATAACTCATAACTTAACCTAATCTTTATTTTACCTATCCCATTGAGGTCAAAATATCGCTTTTTCAAGGGAGACCTGGCACCTTACTTCAGCGCTGGGGTCAAGCCCACCACTCTCTGCCCCCCAATTCCACCCTAAACCCGTCTATCCTAGGACTGGGGATTGACCTGGTATTGCTTTGGGAATTCAGAAACAAAGAGCAACACATGGAGGAGCAGTGTACCAGCGGTGCCAGAGGCTAAGGGCTCAGTCAGAGCCTCTATCCAGCCTATTCAACCGAAGCAGGGAGAAGAATCTCTCACTTTACAGGCTGATGCTGTCAACATGATTTGTTTATGTTTCCTATTAAAAAAATCGCAACATGTACTAGGATGTAAGAAAAGCCATAACCCTGAAGGGACTGACTGGATTTTAACATCATAGATTTAGCCGGTGGTAACTTGTGGAATAGACACTGGCTGGAATGCGGTTTTAACCAATCAGCATTCAGGATTAGACCCACTCGTTGTATAAATACATTGAAAAAGTTCATCGGGAGATGTGAGGAAAGAATGGTGGTAGATAAGAAACATTATTTGTTTTTCTGTAGTGTTACTGCACAATTGACGATTCATTCTAGGATTTAAACAGAGTAAACCACTCCAGCTCACATAAATGGACAGAGACGTCGGGTGTATGTGCGTGTCAAGCATGACATTCTCACACTCACGTACCATGGTCAACAGAGGCTGACAGCGGAGTTATTCTTCATCATGATTGTGTGTCATGCACCTCTAACCTTGATGCTCAGTTTGCAAAGGAGCCAGTCACTGGAAGAAACACTGAGCCTTTCATGGCTGTAAGTCATCCTACAAAATACAGGCTTTGTTCAATTGATTCCATAGTCACCGTGATAAGGGGGAAAGGGGATCATTCTTAAGCAATTGTGCCGGTGTAATAACTGACGGCTTCTTTATCATCCGTTAGTTATTATTGACACTTTAAAGGTCAATGCTACCGCAATGCTACCGTACCTGTAGACTTCCAGTCATTGTGCTAACGCTAGATAGTATTGGCTCGCGAAACAACAGCTAACTTCCTTCATACTGCACGCATAAAATCTCACAGAATCTAACGGAATCTCTAAATACCAGAATCTCACAGTATCCCTTTAACTCACTATCAAAAGCTTCAAGTTCCTCACTGTCCACATCACTAAGGAATGATCACAGTCCACACACATCAACACAGTCGTGAAGAAGGCACGACAACGCCTCTTCCCCCTCGGGAGACTGAAAGGATTCAGCATGGGCCCCCAGATCCTCAAAATGTTATACAGCTGCACCATTGATAGCATCTTGACTGGCTGCATGACCACTTGATATGGCAACTGCTTGACATCTGATCGCAAAAAACTACAGAGGGTAGTGCGTATGGTCGGGTACATCACTGGGGCCGAGCTCCCTGCCATCCAGGACCTCTATACCAGGCGGTGTCAGAGGAAGGCCTTACAAATGGTCAAAGACTACAGCCACCCAAGTCATACACTGTTCTCTTTGCTACGGTATGGCAAACAGTCCCGATGCACCAAGGCTTGAACCAATAGGACCCTGAACAGCTTCTACCCCCAATCCATAAGAATGCTAAATAGTAAGTTAAATATACTGAACAAAAAAATAAATCCAACATGCAACAATTTAAATGGTTTTACTGAGTTAAAGTTAATATAACCTGTTGAGGCTGGGGGCGCTGTTGTCACTATTTATGCTAATCGTGTAATTTTTGAAACGGCTTCCCACAAAATTCTTGATCGTACAATATGCATATTATTATTATTATTGGATAGAAAACAGTCTATAGTTTCTATAGGAGTTGAAATTTTGTCTCTAAGTGGAACAGAACCCATTCTACAGCAATTTCCCTGACATGGAGTCAGATTTCAGAAATGTTGGCCCCTGATCTGGAGTCAGTTAAAAGGCCACAGTTATTGCTATGAGTATACGGACACTGCTTACGTCTTCCCCTGGATGCCTTTACGTGATGACGATTTGAATGGGGTCGATTGCGCGTTCACAGGCACTACAAATTAAAAAACCCTGAGGCTAGTCACTCTTTTGGAGCTGCGTCGTGCGCCTGGAGGACACCGACCCGCACCTGTTCCAAGCATTAGTGGAGGGAGTAATATTACTCTGGTCATGTTTCTACTCGTTATAGGAGTTAAAAACATCATAAGGTAGTTAATTTAAAGCGTTTTATAGCAATTTATATCCGTTTAGTGCGATTTTGGGACATTTATTTCTGAAACGCTGTGAATGGCTGGGCACGCTTCCAGTTCATCCCGAACGCAGTTGGCATTTCCACATGGCAAGAGGACAGCTTTCCACCAAAAGACGATTAGACCCAAGAAAGGATCCTTTGCCCAAGATACTGATGGAAGAACAGCTCAAAGTAGGACATTTTTATTATGATAAATCGTGTTTCTGTCGAAAAATGTTAGTGGCTTAGGACGCCATGTTTTTTGACGTAGCTTTGCTTGGCGCAAACTGTATTGAAAAGTAAGGATAATTTAAAAAATGTAATTCCGCGATTGTATTAAGAATTAAATTGTTTATCAATCCCTGTCCACCCTATATTTTTTAGTCACGTTTATGAGTATTTATGTATAAGAGTAGATCACTGTCTAATATGGCGCACGGACATTTTCTCACCAGCTGGGCTACATTTCACATTGTCTAACCATGATTTTGGTGGCTAAATATGCACATTTTCGAACAAACTGTATATGTATGTTGTAATGTGATGTTACAGGGGTGTCATCTGAAGAATTCTGAGAAGGTTAGTGAAAAAAATAATATATTTTGGCGATGTTGACGTTATCGCTCACTTTGGCTAGAATCAATGCTGGGCTGCTATGTGCTATGTGCTATGCTAATATAACGATTTATTGTGTTTTCGCTGTAAGACACTTAGAAAATCTGAAATATTGTCTGTATTCACAGGATCTGTGTCTTTCGATTAGTGTATGCTGTGTATTTTTACGAAATGTTTGATGATTAGTAAGTAGGTAAACACGTTGCTCTATGTAGTTATTCTAGTCCATTTGTGACGGTGGGTGCAATTGTAACCTATGCCATCTACCTGAAATATGCACATTTTTCTAACAAAACCTATCCCATACCATAAATATGTTATCAGACTGTCATCTGATGAGTTTTTTTCTTGGTTAGGGGCTATAAATATCTTAGTTTAGCCGAATTGGTGATAGCTACTGGTGTTGGTGGACAAATAAAAGATGGTGGATTATGCTAATGTGTTTTTAGGTAATAGATTTACATCTTTACATATTGTGTCTTCCCTGTAAAACATTTTAAAAATCGGACATGTTGGCTGGATTCACAAGATCTGTGTCTTTCATTAGCTGTATTGGACTTTAATGTGTGAAAGTTAAATATTTAAAAAATATATTTTTTTTGAATTTCGCGGCTCTGCCTTTTCAGTGGGGGTGGGGGGGGAGTGCCGCTAGCGGCACCCTCATCCTAGACAGGATAAGGAAATCAGTCAATTGAAATAAATTCATTCAGGTCCTAATCTATGAATTTCATGAGTGGGCAGGGGCGCAGACATGGGTGGGGCTAGAAGAGCATAGGCCCACCCACTGGGGAGCCAGGCCAAGCTAATAAGAATGAGTTTTTGCCCACAAAAGGGCTTTATTGCCAACATAAATATTCCTAATTTTCATCAGTTGTACAGGTGGCTGATCTCAGACGATACCACACGTGAAAAAGCCTGATGTGGAGGTTACACGTGGTCTGTGGTTGTGAGGCTTGTTGGACGTACTGCCAAATTCTCTGGAGGCTGCTTATGGTAGAGAAATGAACACTACATTCTCTGGGAACATTTCTGGTGGACATTCCTGGAGTCAGCATGCCAATTGCACGCTCCCTCAAAAATCTGTGGCATTGTGTTTTATGACAGAACTGCACATTTTAGAGTGGCCTTTTATTGTCCCCAGTATAAGGTGCACCTGTGTAATGATCTTGGCAAAGGAGAAATGCTCACTAACAAGGACGTATTTGTGGACAGAATTTCAGAGAAATAATATTTTGGAGAGCATGGAAAATTTTGGGGATCTTTAATTACAGCTCATGAAACATGGGACCAACACTTTAAATGTTGGTTTATATTTTTGTTCAGTTAACCAATAGCTACCAGGGCTATCAGCATTGACCCTTTTTGCACTAATTATTTTGAATCATCACATACACTGCAGTTACTGTTTATTATCTATCCTGTTGCCTAGTCACTTTACCCCTACATATCCTGTATGAACAGTTGAAGTCGGAAGTTTACATACACCTTAGCCAAATACATTTAAACTCAGTTTTCCACAATTCCTGACATTTAATCAGAGTAAAATTCCTTGTCTTAGGTCAGTTAGGATCACCACTTTATTTTAAGAATGTGAAATGTCGGAATAATAGTAGAGAGAATGATTTATTTCATCTTTTATTTCTTTCATCACATTCCCAGTGGATCAGCAGTTTACACTCAATTAGTATTTGGTAGTATTGCCTTTAAATTGTTTAACTTGGGTCAAACTTTTCGAGTAGCCTTCCACAAGCTTCCCGCGATAAGTTGGGGGAATTTTGACCCATTCCTCCTGACAGAGCTGGTGTAACTGAGTCAGGTTGTAGGCATCCTTGCTCAGACACGCTTTTCTATAGGATTGAGGTCAGGGCTTTGTGATGGCCACTCCAATACCTTGACTTTGTTGTCCTTAAGCATTTTGCCACAACTTTGGAAGTATGCTTGGGGTTATTGTCCATTTAGAAGACCCATGTACGACGAAGATTTAACTTCCTGACTGATGTGTTGAGATGTTGCTTCAATATATCCACATAATTTGCCTGCCTTGTGATGCCATCTATTTTGTGAAGTGCACCAGTCCCTCCTGCAGCAAAGCACCCCCACAACATGATGCTGCCACCCCCGTGCTTCATGGTTGGGATAGTGTTCTTCGGCTTGCAAACCTCCCCCTTTTTCCTCCAAACATAACGATGGTCATTATGGCCAAACAGTTCTATTTTTGTTTCATCAGACCAGAGGACATTTCTCCAAAAAGTATGATCTTTGTCCCCATGTGCAGTTGCGAACCGTAGTCTGGCTTTTTTATGGCGGTTTTGGAGCAGTGGCTTCTTCCTTGATGAGCGGCCTTTCAGTTTATGTCGACATAGGACTCGTTTTACTGTGGATATAGATACTTTTGTACCTGTTTCCTCCAGCAACTTCACAAGGTCCTTTGCTGTTGTTCTCCGATTGATTTGCACTTTTCACACCAAAGTACGTTCATCTCTAGGAGACAGAGCGCGTTTCCTTCCTGAGTGGTATGACGGCTGCGTATTCCCATGGTGTTTATACTTGCGTACTATTGTTTGTACAGATGAACGTGGTACCTTCAGGCATTTGGAAATTGCTCCCAAGGATGAACCAGACTTGTGGAGGTTAACAATTTGTTTTCTGAGGTCTTGGCTGATTTCGTTTGATTTTCCCATGATGTCAAGCAAAGAGGCACTGAGTTCGAAGGTAGGCCTTGAAACACATCTACAGGTACACCTCCAATGGACTCAAATTATGTAAATTAGCCTATCAGAAGCTTCTAAAGCCATGACATAATTTTCGAGAATTTTCCAATCTGTTTAAAGGCACAGTCAACTTAGTGTATGTAAACTTCTGACCTACTGGAATTGTGATACAGTGAATTATAAGTGAAATAATCTGTTTGTAAACAATCGTTGGAAAAATGACTTGTGTCATTCACAAAGTAGATGTTGTAACCAACTTGACAAAACTGTAGTTTGTTAACAAGAAATGTGTGGAGTGGTTGAAAAACGAGTTTTAATGACTCCAACCTAAGTGATGTAAACCTCCAAACTGTACACATCTTCCTCAATTACCTCATACCCCTGCAATGGTTCCATGTGTATATAGCCAAGTTATCGTTACTCATTGTGTATTTATTCCTTATGTTATTATTTTTCTATTATTTCTGGGTTTTTATCTCTCTGCATTGTTGGGAAGGGCCCGTAAGCATTGCACTGTTAGTCTACACCTATTGTTTATGAAGCATGTGACAGATCAAATTTGATTTGATTTTATAGGGTTACAGCATATCTTTAATCTAGCTCCCTTCACTTAAAATGTACACACACTCTCACACACACAAAAGCATACACACAGATGCGTTCACACACACCCTGAGCCCCGCCGAAACCGTTACATGCTTAATTAACAAGGGGGTGAAGACAAAAAGCTATCATCGATGACTGGTGACCCCCCTAGTTCCACCTCGTGTCAGATTACTCATCTGGGCAAGACAACTGTACCCGAACTGAACCCTCTGTGTAATCAACTCCCTCGCTCCGATCACAGGGGAAGAGAAGACAAGAGGGGAAGAGAGAAAAAGATGAGAAATGAGAGTAAATTAAGAAATAAAGAGGTTTGAAAGGAGGGGGGGGCACGGGGGTCACGTAGGGGTCATTGATTTGAGAAGTCAGAGTCTCTCAGAATTGGCCTCAGACGCAGCTTGTGTGTGCGTTTATAATCAGTGGCACTGTTTGATTATTCAAATATGTCCTTGCCAACATGTTGCTTCATTGTTGATTGTTGATTTTATTTGTTTTTTGTTTTTTTACAAAATGAGCTCGCGCTGTAATACTTAAAGGGATAGTTCACCCAAATACCCTATAAGCAGTCTATTGACAATGTATGTCAACAATCCATACCTTGTTTTTTTTCACCTGGCCACCGATTCCAAATGCTAATTTGTGACACAAATCCAATACAAGTGATTAGTACCGATATTAGCATTTTTCATGTTTCATGTCCAAATCATCTATAAGTAACTTCCCAATCAATTTGAGATACTTTAGGCTGATTTGGACAAGAACCGTGAAAAAACAAACAAAGCATCGATTGCTGTCACACCTTGTCCATGGATTGTAATTTGGGTGAACTGTCCCTTTAAGCTGTTTGTTTGTCTAAAATAAGTGCATTTGACATTTGAGTCATTTAGCAGACACTCTTATCCACAGAGACATACAATTAGTGCATTCGTCTTAAGATAGCTAGGTGAGACGACAACACATCACAATTGTATTAAGTATATTTTCCCTCAACAAAGTATTTATCTGCAGTGCTAGTAGGAAAAGACAATTGTGACCCGATCAAATTCACATAGAAATATGAGATATAGATCTGTTATTCTCATTGAAAGCAAGTCTAAGAAGCGGTAGATATGTTCCATGTGCTCTATTTATATTCTTACCGTTCTTAAATTGATTTTCTTTTGTCTTTTACTTTCGGTTTTGTACACCGGCTTCAAACAGCTGACAATGCATAATTATTTTTATGAAAAATATATTTCACAGTAAAATGATAGTACAATGATTCTCTACACCCCTCAAACTCAACTCTGGACCTGGGACACCAGGTGTGTGCAATTAATTATCAGGTAGAACAGAAAACCAGCAGGTTCCGGACCTCGTAGGGTAAGAGTTGAGTACCCCTGGTCTACTCTGTACTTGCTTGTTTTGTCACATATACTGCAATTAGGCAAAGTATTCGAATTTGAACAACCAGGAAATGGTGGAGCGAATTCTGCATAGTACAGTACACCTTTAAGATACTCTCCAAAGAGGTAGGGTTTAAGATGTTTTCGGAAGATGGGCAGGGACCGCTGTCCTAGCTTCAAGGGGAAGCTGGTTCCACTATTGGGGTGCCAGGACAGAGAAGAGCTTTGACTGGGCTGAGCAGGACCTGCCCTGCCGTAGGAGTGGGAGAGCGAAGAGACCAGAGGTTTGAGAATAGCCTGGTGGTAAGGAGGGGCAGTTCCCCTTGCTGCTCTGTAGGCAAGCACCAGGGTCTTGAAGATGATGCAAGCTTCGACTGGAAGCCAGTGGAGTGTGTGGAGAAGTGGGGAGACATTAGGAAGGTTGAACACCAGGCGGGCTGTGGCATTCTGGAAAAGTTGCAGGGGTTTGATGGCACAAGCGGTGAGCCCAGCCAACAGAGAGTTGCAGTAGTCTAGACAGGAGATGACAGGTGCCTGGATTAGGACATGCCCCGCTTCCATTGTGAGGAAAGGTCGTACTCTACGGATGTTGTAGAGCAGTGGTTCCCAAACTTTTTATAGTCCCACACCCCTTCAAACATTCGACCTCCAGCTGCGTACCCCATCTAGCACCAGGGTCAGTGCACTCTCAAATGTTGTTTTTTGCCATCATTGTAAGCCTGCCACACACACACTATACGATACATTTATTAAACATAAGAATGAGTGTTTGTCACAACCCGGCTAGTGAGAAGTGACAAAGAGCTCTTATAGGACCAGGGCACAAATAATAATATAATAATAATCAATACATTTGCTCTTTATTTATAACCATCTTACATATAAAACCTTATTTGTTCATCGAAAATTGTGAATAACTCACTACAGGTTAATGAGAAGGGTGTGCTTGAAAGGATGCACATAACTCTGCAATGTTGGGTTGTATTGAAGAGAGTATCAGTCTTAAATAATTTTCCACACACAGTCTGTGCCTGTATTTTGTTGTCATGCTAGTGAGGGCTGGGAATCCACTCTCACAAAGGTACGTAGTTCCAAAGGGCATCAGTGTCTTAACAGCGCGATTTACCAAGGCAGGATGCTCTGAGCGCAGCCCAATCCAGAAATCTGGCAGTGGCTTCTGATTAAATTACATTTTCACAGAACCGCTTCTTGCAATTTTGATGAGGCTCTCTTGTTCAGATATCGGTAAGTGGACTGGAGGCAGGGCATGAAAGGGATAACGAATCCAGTTGTTTGTGTCATCCGTTTCGGGAAAGTAACTGCGCACCCAACTCACTCAGGTTCTTTACTATATCATTTGACATTGTCCGTAAGCTTGAGTTAATTTTCACACTAAAAATCATACAATGATGGAAAGACCTGTGTGTTGTCCTTGTTAATGCAGACAGAGAAGAGCTCCAACTTCTTAATCATAGCCTCAATTTTGTCCCGCACATTGAATATAGTTGTGGAGAGTCCCTGTAATCCTAGATTCAGATCATTCAGGCGAGAAAAAACATCACCCAGATAGGACAGTCGTGTGAGAAACTTGTCAGCATGCAAGCCATCAGACAAGTGAAAATTATGGTCAGTAAAGAAAACTTTAAGCTCGTCTCTCAATTTAAAAAAAACGTGTCAATAATTTGCCCCTTGATAAACAGCGCACTTCTTTATGTTGTAAAAGCGTGACATGATCGCTGCCCATATCATTGCCTAGTGCAGAAAATACACGAGAGTTCAGGGGCCTTGCTTTAACAAAGTGAACCATTTTCACTGTAATATCCAAAACGTCTTTCAAGCTGTTAGGCATCCCTTGGCAGCAAGAGTCTCTCGGTGGATGCTGCAGTGTACCCAAGTGGTGTCGGGAGTAACTGCTTGCACGTGCGTTACCACTCCACTATGTCTCCCTGTCATGGCCATCAGTACAGATACCAACATGAGCAGCAGCTATGTTTGGCTAAATACAGACCGTTAGTGGAATTCCCACGAGAGGGTAACGGTTAATGTGATTGGATGTTAATTATTTGACAAGGCTACTTGTATTCGTGTTTTTATTTTTGCTGAATATTAGATGGTTTCATTTTATTTTGGGCTGTGAAATGAGGCTACTCAGGCGAGAGAAAAACTCACCCGAATGTATAGCCCCGTTGGAAGTTTTAAAAATATATTTTTGGAATGTGAATCACATTTTTATTTGGCGTACCCCCGACAGCATTGCGCGTACCCCAGATTGTTAATACCTGTTGTAGAGCATGAACTTGCAGGAGCAAGTCCCTTTTTCGATGTTTGTAGAGAACAACAGGTTGTTGTTCAGGGTCACGTCAAAGTTCTTTGCACTCTGGGAGGGGAAGACCGTGGAGTTGTCAACCATGATGGAGAGGTCTTGGAGCAGGCAGGCCTCCAAGAGCAGCTCCGTTTTGTCGAGATTGAGCTTGAAGTGGTGGGCCGACATCAAAGCTGAGATGTTTGCCACGCATGCAGGGATGAGTGTCGCCACCTGAGTAGTTGAGTGTCATCCGCATAGAAATGATAGGAGAGGCCATGTGAGAAGTATGACAGAGCCAAGAGACTTGGTGTATAGAGAGAAGAGGAGAGGGCCTAGAACCGAACCCTGGGGGACACCAGTAGTGAGAGCATATGGTGCAGACACAGATCCTCTCCACGTCACCTGGTAGGAGAAACCTGCATGGGGTAATTCTGTGTGAGTGGGATCAGTGGGCTCAGTAGACTGAGTGAATGAGGAGCAGATGTCATCAACCTTTTTTTGAAAGTGGTTGACAAAGTAGTCCGCAGAGAAGGAGGAGGGAAGGAAGTGGAGGATTAAGGCTGGAGGAGAAAGTGGAATAGAGTTTGGAGGGAGAAGCTTGAGATTTAGAGTGATAGAAAGAGGCTTTAGCAGCAGATACAGAGGAAGAGAAGGCAGAGAGGAGGGAGTGGAAGGATGATAGGTCCTCTGGAAGTTTAGTTTTCCTCCGTTTGCGTTCCGCTGCCCACAGCCCTATTCTGTTAGCACACAGTCAGACACGGAGTGGGAGGGGAACGTTGAGCCAGCTAGGAGGAAATGGGACAGTGAGAGTCAATTGATGCGGAAAGGGAGGAGAGTAGGGTCGAAAAGGTAGAGTTAAAAGACAAAAAAAGAGTAGGATTTAGCAGAACGGAAAGGGGATAGGATAGAAGAGGAGAGAGTCGTGGGAGAGGGAGAGGGAATATTGCGGTGGCGCATGACCATCTGGGTAGGAGCTGAGTGGGTCGGGATGGAGGAGAGATGGAGAGAAAAGTAAACAACGTACTGATTAAAGACATGGAAATGGGTTGCAGTGAGAATAGTAAGTGAACAGCCTCTAGTGAAGATGAAGTCAAGCGTATTGCCTGCCTTGTGAGTGGGAGGTGACTGAGAAAGGGTGAGGTCAAAAGAGGAAAAGGAGCAGAAAGAGGTGAAA
Organism: Salvelinus fontinalis; assembly: GCF_029448725.1. Classification (NCBI taxonomy): domain Eukaryota; kingdom Metazoa; phylum Chordata; class Actinopteri; order Salmoniformes; family Salmonidae; genus Salvelinus; species Salvelinus fontinalis. The sequence goes on from NC_074689.1 coordinate 28,734,228, forward strand.
AGAAATGAATTGAAGTCAGGTGTCGGGAGGTCAAAGTCGCCCAGTACGATGAGTGGTGAGCGGGTGTCGGGAAATTAGCTTATCGAGGTGTCAAGCTCATTGGGGAATTCTTCGAGGGCACCTTGTGGACGATAAATGACAACAATGTTAAGCTTGAGTGGACATGTGACAGTGGCTGCATGGAATTCCAATTAGGAGATGAGAGAGGGGGAAAAGAGAAAAGCTCCACTGAGTCGCCCTGTGCCAACACTGCAACGACCAGATGCTCTCGGACTATTAAAGAACACACAGTCAAATGATGAGAGAGCAGCTGGAGTAGCAGTGTTCTCTGGGGAAATCCATGTCTCTGTCAGGGCCAAAAAGTGTAGAGACTGAAGAACAATGCACTGTAGGCTGAGATTAACTCAGCTGTAATGACCGCAATTCGTCAGTTCCAAATGTTGCCGGAGACTAGGAATTCCACATGGGTTGTGCACGCAGGGTACACTAAATTAGAAGGGTTGCAGCAACGAAGAGAACGTCTGTAAAACCTCCAGGGAGAGGAGCGAACTAGGATAGAAAACACACACATACTTGACAAAGCTACAAAAGAGCAAAATGAGATCATCTGAAAGTAACTAGGTAAGATACTCAAGTGAGAGAGTGGAGCCTTCCTCTTTCCTTACTACAATAACTCTGCAGAGCAACTCGGCAGTGCCACTTGACAATACTGCCGCTTACAGATGCTTCTGAAAAAAACAGGGGATACATAAGTACTAGCACTAATTGCCTAGCAGAGGTGAAAGACACACCCCCCAGGTAGGTTCAGAAGTTCTCAAACCTCAAGGTCAGAAGAAATGCTGAGTTGTAATTCTCCCCTCCTAATCAGAAGTAAAGCCTCTGTTTCACCGTTTCACACACAGGAGTAGGTCAACTCATTGTCTGACAGCACATTGGGGAGGGTGTCATTTTATACACAAACAAGGACTGTACTGTATACTGTAGGTACTGCCAACTACTTACAGTCTTGCCTTTGTCTTGTCATGTATGTTTGTACTTTGTTGTATTTTGTTGCAAATTAATCAAATTGGAAATCAAATTTCCCTATTTCATATTAATATTATATTCTGCACATCTATCTGATGACGACACACTCTAAAATATTTCATTGTAAAAAAATAACACACCAAACAATCCCTGACTTGATTGCCGTCATGAAAAAAAACACATGTTGTAATATGGTTGTTATCCAACATCTTTACAACCAGACAAACAAACCGTTTAAACAACCCAAAAATGACTAAATGCCAAATGTTAGACGTTGGGATGAGCAAGCAG